>NC_137942.1:34961610-35036610 GCF_963969265.1 Rhamphochromis sp. 'chilingali' | reverse complement strand
AGCCAGGTATCCCAGAATGCAGATCAAATCACAGGCAGCAATGGTGGTGGTGTAGTTTTAAAATACCCCGTTTTTCTGTCACCAGCTACACTTTTAACAGTGTTTTAGCCGCGAATGTCGCGACGTATGTCTGGTCAGGTTGTCAACATAGAACATGTTTGCAAAAGTGCTCAGATGTTTTCAGAGATTTCACTAGCTCTGCTAACAGTTAGCATGCAGAGCGCACCGAGGGGGTTACGTTAACCGGTTTGTTTACATATTCCACTCTCCGTGTTCCACATGTTGCATTCGCAGATTCTCATTTTCACCGAACGATCGTCTCTTTCCGCCTGGTCTTGTGTCTCTGTGCTTCTGTAACATAAAGAACGAGCTGACATTTTTCTCACGAAACCAGCGATCAGCTCAGCAGACCCTCAGTTTACCTGCATGCATCCTCCTCCTCATCTGTCAGCTGTTTAACACCTGCTGCTAATTCAAGAAACACGCCTAGTTACCTGGTGATAGTCACAGTTTAACTGGGCAGCCGGTGCTCGATATAACGCAATGTCAGCGCATTTTTCTGCACAAGATAAGTAAATATAGTGTTTTCCCCGAGCGCAGAGCTGCTGGAGCTCGTTTCCTTACAGAGCACTTTATAGGCGAACAGCTTCATCAGCGGCTGATGTCCAATCACCGGCACACAGCTTTCAAACCTCAGCTGAGTTTTAGCTCTCAGTGGTTAAACGCTGGACTTCATTCACTCAGGTTCTGTCTGTCGGGTCACGTTTACTTCGCTGTTTTATTTACAACTGAGCAAATCGGTTTGGCTGAGGTTAAAGTTACGTTTCATAACTGCATAGTTTCACAGACGTTTAATGGTTCACTGGCACATGTGTTAGACTGAACTATCATCTAAATATCATCTGTTTTTTAATAGTTATTCAACTGTATTCTAAGCATCAGCTGTCTGTTAGAATGTGATTTTTTTTCTCTCTCTGTTGGCAGAGGTATAAAAATGCGCAGGAAAATCTGACGTGCATGGCGAACTTCACCGACGATATTTAGGGAGGAATAAACACACATCAAACATAAATGAACCATTTGTCTGTCTCCATAATTGAGAGAATTTTCTCTTCTTATGTCAACACTCTCTCTCTCTCTCTCTCTTTTTTTTTTTTTGCTTTTTCGGTCATGTTATGTTTACCTGTCAAAGGCTTGTTACAAACTATGAAACACATTGTGCAGACTTCTGTTTGTTAGAAGAAAACTAATACTGCTCATGAATGAGACTAAAGGCAGGAAGGTGTCCTTTAAAACTAAACATGTTAATAGGACCTCCCTGTTTATATCATAGTTTATGATATAGCACGTGTATTTCAGTAATAGCTGAGGCCACTATACGTGCTGGCCTCATATCAAATGTGAAGGCAGACTGAGTCTATGTTTGACGTTTTTATATCTAATCTTCCTTTTCAAACATTTAAACAGCAGCGAGTCTGCAGCTGAGGGAATACAAATTCAAATTGTCGGAACAGGTTTGCTCGTTTCTTGGATTCATTTGGTGATTTATTAAATGTATAACTGTTATTCTAATCTGCTGCTGAGTCTCTTACACTTTTCTTTATGCTGTATATTTTCACGTCTCTGGAATAGTTGGCAGTTAGATAGTCAGCTGGGAAACTTTGTGTTAACTCATGGAGCTGAGGATATCGTGGACATGCTGACCTCGCTGCGTGGTGTACAGAGCGAGGTCAGCATGATTAATATTCACAATAAAAATATTAGCCGAACATCATGAAGTCTGTATGTGTTTCATAGTGTCGAACAACCTTTGTACAGTTAAAGCCAGCAGTTACTACATGACGGAAACACCAACGTTATCTCTTTTATGCGTTTATACACAGGTCACGCTGATTACTGAACAAAAACCCAAAGATCAGATGTTAAACAGATTTATTTGCTCTCTCTCCTCCTTAAACATGTTTTTAATGTTAGTTATAATTCAGAATTGGCGACTGAAACACGTAGGACACATAAGAACATCAGGAAATAAAACCCCGATAAATATAACCTCAGTAAAAGAAGTCAGCTTTGTGCGCTTTGTCGGTGGGATTGCTTGCGAGGCGAGCGGGTCTATCCCACGCTTTGCCGTGAGACTGGGCAGACATCTCCGAAATCATCGAAACACTTTTGCAAAGAGGCTGTATCTTGACAAACCGACCAGACACATGAAGATTAAACCACTACATTCTCGGCTAAAAAAATATTAAAACGGTATTTGGTGACACACAAACAGGGTTTTTCAAAGCTCAGTTCTGTTAGCTTCCACATGCCGGTTGTTGTGTGCTAGAAACAATGGCCACCAGGCCAAAGCAATGGTTTTGACTCGATCAGCGTTAACCCCGCCCCCTGAGTTTGATGGGTGAGGCTGACAGATAAAATTATTTCATGATGAGAGCCAGGCGTCAGGACTGCCAAAATGAAATAAATAAATATATCATTAAATAGTTAATTAAATGTGTCAATAATTAATTAAATGTGTCAATAATTAATTAATTACATGTGTCATAACTATTTATTTAATTAATTAATTCCAATTTTAATTAATTATTGCCACATTTAATTAATTATTTAATGGTGTATTTAATTAATTCATTATGGCAGTCCTGGCGTTCCATAGGTGTCCTCCTACACCAGGGGTCTCAAACTCGCGGCCCGCGGGCCAATTGCGGCCTGCCGGACGATAGTTTTTGGCCCCACCTTAATATGAAAATGTAATGTTTACAGTGTTGTGGGCGGAGCTGAATTAACCCACCAATCAGGGTGGGATATGGATCTCAGGGGACACCAGCCGGGCTTGATGCAAGCAGGGAAACATTTCTCAATGAGTCAAAGTTCCAGCAGCGTTGCCCTGGAGTGTTTCTTTCTTTCCTGTGCCTGGCTGGCTTCCTCCTTTCTATTGGGCAAACGCCGACATTCGCCCCAGCGCGCTGCGTTCACAACACTTCAAAAAAAGTTGTTTTTTAAGTTGCTGCCCAGCGGGACATTATACGTATATAGATTTATACACACGTCAGTGGGATTTAAAGTTATTTTTCCACAGAGAGAGATCTCATATTAACTCTCACAGTGATGCGTAGGCGGCGGGATAAAAGAAAAGTCATGAACTCAATGCAGCCCAATTTAGTCTGCAGTCACATAGCGACACCTGTTCATCGGCAACAACAGTCCCCGGTAACCCGGACTAATTATAGGGTCGCACCGTAATTTGTGGCTCCATGTTTTTATTTGCATCACTGCGTTTGCATTGCAGCAAACATGAACATTACATATATTTCAATATAATGTAAAAGCAGTCAAAACAACTAACATCAGAAACAGCTGATGTTATTTGTTATATGTCACGGTGTCATTTCCGCTTCTTTCTCCTGTAACAACAGCCCGGCGCCGTGAGCAGTCGCCTTTTTTGCGCTCGCTATCCCTGCACTTTCTACCATCTGCAAACGCCACGGTGTTCGTGTCGTCATGAAAGACATGAACATCGAGCGTAAAAACAAAGGAGACTGCTACCGGCTTTTTATCTGCCGATCGCCGTGCTACGGTTGCAAGAAAAAGAAGCAGAAATGACGTTCTCTACGCGTTGAGACGTTCCCCGTCCGTCGGCTAAACGCTTGATTGAAACTTCAATGCGACAGTGACACCAAGTAGAATTATAAATGTCACATAGCCCCAAACATGTCTTTTTCAAAGCCTGCGGTGAAGAGAAAGGTTGGTGATGAGCACCGACAATTTCAGGAAAAGTGGGCAATGCAATATTTCTTTGTTGAGCACAGGGGCACCCCGACCTGTCTTATTTGCACAGAGAAAGTTGCGCTGCACAAGGAATACAATTTGAAACGTCATTACACAACTAGACATGCTGAGCTGGATGCAAAATACCAGGGAGACGAGAGAGCGAACCGGGTTGCCAGTCTTAAAACAGATCTACTGAGGCAGCAAGATTTCTCCAAGAAAGCAACCAAAGAGAATAATGCAGCAGTCGGAGCCACGTGGTTAGTGAGATGATTGCTAAAGCAGGGAAGCCATTCACAGAAGGTGCATTTGTCTAAAAGTGCATATTGCAGGCTGCAAATATAGTCTGTCCGGGAAAGAAAGGTCAGTTTAGCAACATCAGCCTTTCTGCCAACACCGCAGCAGATCGCATTTCTGACCTGTCAAGTGACATTTATGACCAACTGTGTGAGAAAGCCAAATGTTTCAGTGTATACTCAGTCGCTCTTGATGAGACCACAGACATCACCGACACTGCCCAGCTCCCAATGTATGTCCGTGGTGTTGATGACAGTTTTGAAGTGATGGAGGAGCTGCTCACAGTAATTCCAATGCATGGCCAGACCACCGCTCAGCAGATATTTACAAGCTGTGTGATGCCATTGAGAATGTTGGTTTGCCATGGAAGAGGTTTGTTGGAATAACAACAGATGGAGCGCCATCAATGACAGGGAGGAAACATGGACTGGTGGCACAAAACAAACTGGAAGAGGAAGGCGTGGAGGAGGCCATTGCTCTGCACTGCATCATCCATCAGCAGGTCCTTTGCAGCAAATGCCTGAAGTTTGACAATGTGATGTCTATTGTTGTGAAATGCATCAACCAAATCAGATCCAGGGGCTTAAAGCACCGAAGGTTCTGTGCTTTTCTAGAGGAAATGGAGTCAGAATATGGGGATGTGCTCGACTTCACTGAGGTACGTTGGCTCAGCAGGGGAAATGTATTAAAGAGACTTTTTGAGTTGAGAGCAGAAGTGAAGCCTTCATGGAGAAGGATGGAGTTAGTGTTCCTGTGCTAACTGATCCCAAATGGCTCATGGACTCAGCTTTTCTTGTTGATATGACACATGAGCTTAATGTACTGAACAAGACGTTACAAGGCCAGGGGCAACTTGTCAGTGCTGCCTATGACAACGTGAGAGCATTCTCCACAAAACTGGCGCTCTGGAAAGCTCAGCTCTCTCAGACAAACCTTTGCCATTTCCCAGCATGCAAGGCACTCGTGGATGCAGGCACACCATTCAGTGCTGACGAGTATGTTGATGTCATTTTGAGGCTACAGGAGGAATTTGATCACAGATTTGCTGACTTCAAGACACACAGAGCCACCTTTCACATTTTTGCGGACCCCTTCTCCTTTGATGTGCAAGATGCCCCTTCTGTGCTTCAAATGGAGCTCATTGAGCTGCAGTGCAACTCTGAACTCAAAGCAAAGTTCAGGGAGGTGAGTGGAAAAGCAGACAAGCTTGGACAATTTTTGAGAGACTTGAGCCCTAGTTTCCCTCGGCTTTCCCGAATGTTCAAGTGGACCATGTGCCTTTTTGGTAGCACATACTTGTGCCAAAAGCTCTTCTCCACTTTGAACTTCAATAAGTCCAAGTACAGGTCCAGACTTACGGATGATCATCTTCAAGACATACTGAGGGCCGCAACTGCTTCCTCCCTCAGGCCAAATCTGGCTCGGCTATGCGAGAGGAAACGCTGCCAGGTCTCTAGCAGCAAGGAGTAGGCAAGAGAAGCCATGTTCAGAAGAACAGTTCATTTTCTCCAGTGTTCCATTCATGTTCAGAAGAAGGTTATAGAACTGTTAATACAGACATTTCAATCTAAACACAGCAGATATAGAAGACTGAAAGATACACACAAGTTCACTGACTAAAAATATCTTATTGTTTTATTTATGTATTACAGATTGATTTTTTTTCTTATTAATTCTTAATTTGTTTATTTATTTTTCATATTTTGTGTTAAAAAATAAAAATAAAGAGATTTGAGAAGATTGGAATTTTTTAACCATGCCTTTCTTGTGGAAAACCTAATGCGGCCCAGCCTCACCCAGACTCTGCCTGCAGCGGCCCCCAGCTAAATTGAGTTTGAGACCCCTGTCCTACACCATAAATCAGTAAGAGAGGGTACGACCTCTCTCATGGCCCCAAGTGGTGTGTGCATGCCAGAGCACTCTGGAAGGCACACAGAGTCTTTACAGACTACTCAGGATCAAACCTCTATCATCATGCAATCGATTATACAACTCTAAGCATATATGAGTAAATATTTCTAAGCATAAATGACAATCAACAATATAAACCTTACAGCTGGTTTTAATAACAGAATTCATTTGTTTCTCAAACGAGAAAGAGCTATCGAGAAACACTCCTAAATCTTTAGTTCTTAACTTTTCCAGTGGGCCAAGGTCAACATTATCTGCTAATGCTAAATAGGCTGCCGTTATTAACTAATGCTAATTTGACATGAATTAGCATTATGCACTAATGCTAACACTTACTTTTTTTAAAAATGTGAGTAGCTAATGCTAACACTATTTCCCTTAACTTTATAACAATGTGAACGGCTAATGCTAACACTCTTTTTCCTAGCATTATAACATCTGAGCTGCTAATGCTAAGTAGGCTGCCATTAGCACCTACGTCTAATTTAAGGCAAATACACATTAGAACCTAATGCTCATATCGTTTTCCTTTGCTTTATAACAATGTGAGCAGCTACTGCTAAATAGCATTAGCTAATAACAGCAGTCTAATTTAATGCAAGTTAGCCTCATTTGCATTACAACGATGTGAGGAGTTAACGCTAAGTATGCTGCCATTAGTGGCTAATTCTAATTAGGGGTGAATAAATATTACCAGCTAATGCTAATATCGTATTCTCTTCCCTTTTAACAATGTGAGCAGCTAGTGCTAGGTAGGCTGATGCTAGCAGCTAATGCTAAAGCTAATTTAATGTGAATTAGCATCACATTAGTGAGGAGTTAATGCTAAGTAGACTGCCATTAGCAGGTAATGCTAATTTTAGGTGAATAGGAATTGGCAGATAATGCTAATACCATATTTTCTTGCTTTATAACAATGTGACCAGCTAATGCTATGTAGGTTGCCGTTATTAGCTAATACTAATTTGAGGTGAATTAGCATTATCCCCTTATGCTAACAATGTTTTTTCTTACTTTTTAACAATACAAGTAGCTAATGTGAACACTTTTTTTTTTTATTGAATTCTAATTTTTCCCTTGCGATGTGAAGAGTTAATGCTAAATAGGATGCCATTAGTGGCTAATTCTAATTTTAGATGAGAAAGCATTAGAAGCTAATGCTAATACCATATTTTCTTGCTTTATATCAATATTAGTAGGTAATGCTAAGTACGTAGCCATTATTAGCTAATGCTAATTTAGGTGAATTAGCATTATCCACTAATGCTAACACTGTTTTTGCCAACTCTTTTCCCTTGCATTATAACAATATGAGCAGCTAATGCTAAGAAGGCTGCCATTATTAGGTAATGCTAATTATTATGTGTGTTAGCATTATCCGCTGCTGCTAGCAATGTTTTATCTTACCTTTTAACAATATCAGCAGCTAATGCTAACACTACTTTAATTTCAGTTAAACCTACTTAGCATTAATTAACTTCATTTAGCATTAAGAAGTTTTTGCTATAGGCTACCATTAGTGGCTAATGCTAATTTTAGGTAAATAGAAATTGGCAGCTAATGCTAATACCATATTTTCTTGCCTTATAACAATGTGACCAGCTAATGCTAAGCAGGTGCCATTATTAGCTAATACTAATTTGAGATGAATTAGCATTATCCGCTTATGCTAACAATGTTTTTTCTTACTTTTTAACAATACGCCATTAGTGGCTAATTCTAATTTTAGATGAAAAAGGATTAACAGCTAATGCTCATACTGTTTGCTTTGTAAGAATGACAGCAGCTAATGATATGAAGTCTACCGTTATTAACTAATGCTAATTTGATGAGAATTAGCATTATCCGATAATGGTAACTCTTTTCCCCTGCATTATAACAATGTCAGGAGTTAATGCTAAGTAGACTGCCATTAGGGGCTAACTCTAATTAGGGGTGAATAATTATTAGCAGCTAATACTAATACCGTTTTCTCTTTTTCCTTATAACAACTTGAGCAGCTAATTCTAATTTGATGCGAATTAGCATTATATTAGTGAGCAGTTAATGCTAAGTAGGCTGCCATTATTAACTAATACTACGTTGACGTGAATTAGCATTATGCGCTACTGCTAATACTGTTTTCTCTTACTTATTAAAAATGATAGTAGCTAATACTAATACTCTTTTCCGTTGGGTAACAACAAAGTGAGGAATTAATGCTAAGTTGGCTGCTTTTAGCGGCTTATTCTAATTAGGGGTGAATAATTATTAGCAGCAAATGCTAATACCGTTTTCTCTTTCCTTATAACAATATGAGCAGTTAATGCTAATTTGATGTAAATTAGCATTATATTAGTGAGGAGTTAATGCTAAGTAGGCTGCCATTAGCAGCTAAAGGTAATTTGAGGTGAATAAGCACTAGTAGCTAATGCCAATACCCTTTTCTCTTGTGTTATAATGATGTGAAACGTTAATATTGTTCTCAAACAACAGAATGAGAATGAAATATTGATTCTAACAGGGCCCGTAAACAGCATTAGCTTAGCAGCATTAGCTTATCAGAGTCTCCATCATGGTCACACAAATCCTTAGCGGAGCAAAGTGGCCTACTTAGCAATAGCTGCTGTAGAAAGCAAAGGGAAAACAGTATTAGCATTAGCTGCTAAATGTGCACTTGAGAACAAATCTATTGTGAATTCAGCCGTGAATGTAGTGTTTCCAGTAAGCTTCCATTTCCAAATGTTAGCTGCTCCTGTCTGCCTCTTTGTCACACACACAGACTGAAATGATTCACAGCCTTGTTTCATCCTTCTGTCAGTGTCACTGACTGTCACTGTGACTGTGGACATACAGCATGGGAAACACACACATGGCTGATACTTGTATCTAAAGTTACAAAATGTTGTCTCTGTCCAAATATTACCTAACTGTAAGTCTACTTTTAATGAAACTCTCAACATGACTTATCAGTTATCATTAATGTTCCTGCAAACAGACTCCTTGAAGACCCCCTACATAAATATCCATGTACTATCCAGCTAGACTAGTGTGTCTGTCCCTGAAAATATTCCTGCATGTGTGATTGTTCATGTCTCATCTGCAGGAAACAAACAGGAAGTGAGTGAAAGACACAGGAAATGATTCCAGCTCTTCCTCCTATATCAGACATTCTCTCCATACCTGAGAGTGTCCAGTCTCCAGCCTGGATCCTTCAGTCCAGCCGACAGAAGCTTCATTCCCGAGTCACCTGGATGATTGTAGCTCAGGTCCAGCTCTCTCAGATGGGAGGGGTTGGAGCTCAGAGCTGAGGCCAGAGAAGTACAGCCTTCCTCTGTGATCAGACAGCCTGACAGACTGCAGACACACAAAACAACAATCCATCTGTTATCCATCTCTATAGCAGCATAACTAAGTGATGGTTCAGGGTCACCTAATCCAGCTCTAACTATAAGTTTTATCAAAAAGGAAAGTTTGAAGCTGATCGTCAAAGTAGAGAGGGTGTCTGTCTCCTGAACTCAAACTGGGAGCTGCTTCCACACCCAGTCCAACATAGCCAGGCTTTCTTTGCTGCTTTGACAAAACCTCAAATCCCAGTCAGAGATGGTGAGCATCATCACAGTGATGATCATTTCTCTGTTAACCCAGGCTTTCTGCTTCAGGATCTGTGCACGCTCACAGAACAAGGAGACCTTTAAACATCATTTCACTAAATGGATGGACTGAGCTCAGCCTACAGATGAACTGGATAAATAAAGATTTGACCTCAGTGTGCTCAGTGTTCCTGTCTATTCCTAACATATTCCTAACATGATAGCTGCACTTTAGAGCTCTAAAACTGGAACTGACACATATTTAAACTCCACGTTACTCAGTACATTCAGTTCTGACACTCGCCCACAGTCCAACAAAGGAAACATGGAGATCACATCAGTTTGTCACCAAAGTCTAATTATTCCAGAGGGCAGTGTTGATACAACTAAAGTTATTTTTAAGCAAAGTTGAGTTTTTTATCGTCGGAGTACTTCAAGTCTGAAGTATCATTTAAATGCATTACACGCTGTTGATGGCAGCAAACAAACCACCCAAACAAACAGAGGTGGGAGGCTTGGGCAGACTACGTAGATTCAGCTAGTGGGAGGAGTCAAGATAAACCAAAGAAAGACAAGCTAACAGACGCCACAGTGAAGTGAGTAGCTACAAACTTCAGGCCAATTAGTGTTGTTGAAGAAGTCGGTCTGAGGAACGTTCTTAGGATCAACAAATGACCGCATGTATGAGCCTCCCTCAAGACGCACCATCACAAGAAGAACACATGAGCTGTAGAAAAAGGAGAGACTACGACAGCCACAGCGTTACAACGTGCACCAGCTGTTGGTCTCTCTGTAGACCTGGGAGTTATAGTACATGATATTAATGAAGACTGGGAGCTGCATTCTATAGCAAACTATTTGTTATGAGGTAATCAGCTGATCTTACTTTAACCGGAAGCCCTTCACAATAATTGCAAAGCCTTTATTTTGTCCAACTACCATCAGTTCGTCTGTACTGATGGTAACTTAAAGTCACACTAATGCAGTTTAGTTTGTATAGTGTAAGTAGTAGAAGTATACTACAGTACTCTGATCACTGATAGGATAGATTTATGTAGATATACACCTTTGTGTTTAACATTACTGCATTATAGTACTGTGATCTTTGACCTTATATATGGTTATGTTAGCTATACTGACGTATGCATATAACTGGATATGTATCTTATCTATTCATCTTATTTGTCATGTATTTGTATTGTGTACTTCCTTTTTGTAAGAAACCACACACGTGATCACAGCCACAAGAATCAATCAGTGAAAGAATAAAGTGCCTCAAACCAAACCTTAAGCTCCTTATTCCACACGCTGGGCCTTCAGTGGTGCTCTGGCTGACACACCAGAGTGACTGGAGTGCTAAAGAGTGAATCGGACACACCAGTGTAATCCCTGATATCTCCACTACATTTAATCGTCCTTCAGCCTGTGGCTGGAGTTAGCTGGTCTGCTAGTTAGCTGGTGTGCTAGTTAGCCGGTGTGCTATTTAGCCGGTTCGCTAGTCAGCTGGTGTGCTAGTTAGCTGGTATGCTAGTTAGCCGGTTCGCTAGTCGGCTGGTGTACTAGTTAGCCAGTGTGCTAGTTAGCCGGTTCGCTAGTTAGCTGGTCTGCTACTTAGCTGGTTTGCTAGATAGCCGGTGTGCTAGTTAGCTGGTGTGCTAATTAGCAGAAATGTGACTTTACAGCTCGGCCTCACTCACTGACATTAGTCAGATATGACTGAATCTATATCACACTTAAAGCTTTCTGTAAATGAAAGGCTCAGTGAAAACGAGGCACTTCAGTCAATTTTAAAACACACACTCTGAATATAACCTGATCCAGACCAGGTTATAGGTTCAGCATCAGTAACCACGGTGATGTAGCCAGGTAAACACTTATGCATTTATGCTCACAATCACTCCAGTTAACCCAGCATGCATGTTTTTGGACTGTGGGAGGAAGCAGAGAACCTGAAGACAACCTACACAGGCCACACTATCACCCTTATTTACAGAATTATAATTTAATTGGGTGATAAAGTAAAGAAAATAAATATTTTAATAAAAAAATATTCATAAATGAACTATTATTCAAGTAAGTAAGTAGAATATATTTATATAGCACATAATTTCGTTTGTATAGAAATGTCTTCATCTGCTTTTTCAAAGAGTCAGTGGAGTCTAGACAGCATAAAGATAACAGCAGGGAGTTCCACAGCCTCGGTGCCTGAAAAGCTCGATCCCCACGTGTGTTGAACCGAGTCTGTGGGACCAATAGTGACCTCTGACCTAAAGACCTAAGTGCTCGGTATGAAGCATGAGGTTTCAACAGGTCAGAGATGCACTGAGGAGCTTCACCATGTACAGCTCTAAAAGTTATGAGTATAATGTTAAAATGAACCCTAAAATTTAGTGGCAACCAATGAAGAGAAGCCAAAACTGGAGTAATGTGTGACCTCTTGTTTGTGCCAGTTAAAAGTCTCGCCGCAGCATTCTGTACAGTGTGAAGCTCCAGAGCTGATTTGTTGAGACAAGTAAAAAGACCATTACAATACTCCAAGTGAGTAGAGATAAAAGCATGAAGAATCATCTCAAGTTCTGCCTTTGACACCAGTCTGAGTTTAGAAATGTTTCTTGGATGATAAAAACAGTTTTGAAACAGTTGTTTAGAGAGTTTCTCAAGCAACATTGAACTGTCGAAAATAACACCTAAGTTTCTGAGACTCGATTTAATGGAAGGACCTAAAAACTGATCTGCTGCCTAATTTCTGAAGACATGTGATCAGGAGCAATGATCAAAGTTTCTGTTTTATCCGTATTAAACTGGAGAAAGTTGAAGTTTCACAATTATTTGATTCCTGAAAGACAATTATTTAAACAAGAAAATGTATCAAACTGAGAATCTTTGAAAGAACAGTATAACTTAATGTCTGAATGTCATCAGCGTAGAGATGATAAGAAATATTATTGTAATATCTGATAATTTGGCCTAGAGCAGGGGTGGGGAACTCCAGGCCTCGAGGGCCGGTGTCCTGCAGGTTTTAGGTCTAACCCTGGGTCAGCACACCTGAATCAAATTCATTACCAGGCCTCTGGAGAACCTCAGGACGTGTTGAGGAGGAATTTAACCATTTAAATCAGATGTGATGGATCAAGGAAACATCTAAAAACTGCAGGACACCAGCCCTCGAGGCCTGGCGTTTGTCACCTGTGGCCTAGAGGACGTATATAAACCAAAAAGAGAATCGGGCCTAAAACAGATCCTTGAGGTACCCCAGAAGGCAGAACGGATGTTTCAGACAACACATGATTCATACAGACAGTCAAAGATCTCTCAGATACAGTAGATACGACAAACCATTTTAAAGCAACACCAGTAATCCTGAACAAGTCCTTCAGCCTATTTATCATGATGCTGTGATCAACAGTATCAAAAGCAGAGGAGACATCCAACTCAGTGCACTCTCCAGAGTCTGCTGCCATCAGAATGTCACCACACACTTTAAGTTAAGCCATCTCAGTGGAGGACAGTTTACAGAAACCAGACTGGAAAATGTCCAGAACACTGTTTTTCTCCAGAAAGTCGTTAAGTTGTTCTGCAACTGTTTTTTCCACGTTCGTTCAATGATTCATTACAATCAGATTTAGTATAGACTGGTACACGAGGAATATCAGGAGAGACAATTTTCATAATTGTATCAAACAATACTTTGGTTCTTTTCTGAAGCCATTAGATTTGAAAACTATTCAGTTCCAGCTTTTTTATCATGTTGTTAAGTGAGGATATTGATTCCTTGAGATGTACTCGATGAACCTCAAGCTTGGAAGCCTTCCATAAACGTTCTAACTTGACAGAATATCTCTTGAAATTTAGAGTATTTTCATTTATCCAGGGATAGAAATTTGAAGAATGGACAACACTTTGCTTCAGAGGTGCCGCTGTGTCTAAATAAAATGGACAAAGTGTTGTCTCCAGGAGTTTAGCTGATTTAGAGTGGCCAGGTACGGTGGGTGTGCTCCGGTTAAAGAACACGGAGGCAGACTTCCAAATTCAGGTGATTTATTCGGTCTGTAGTGAGGATACAGTCACCTGACCTAAACCCAGTGGAGATGGTTTGGGATCAGTGTTGGGCAAGTGACTTTGAACAAGTAATTATAGTTAGTAGTTACCAAGAAGTAACTAGTAACTATTAGAGATGGACCGATCCGATATTACGTATCGGTATCGGTCCGATACTGACCTAAATTACTGGATCGGATATCGGAGAAAAATAAAAAATGTAATCCGATCCATTAAATATCACGAAAGCACCTCACAAAACTTGCAACACGCCGTAACTCACCTCAGAACGTTAGCACGTCGGAGCAGTATGCATCACGTGATAGAGCGGCTGTGGCATGCAGGACCTGTCGGTGGTCTGGATAGCATTTGGAGCTTCGCTAGCAACCCGGCATTTCATCTCCGACAAAGTTATCCCGAGAGAAGTAAAGCAAGTGTGTAAGTCCATCTCTGAATGTTTGTAAAGCATTCCTGCGTTAAGCTTACCAAACGATATATGGAGCGACTGCCTCCTCTTGCTGCTACTTCAATCATGAAACTGCTTAATGATCAGCTGATCAGCTTTTCTGTCTCGAGTCCGTCTCTCTGGTTTGTTTTTGGCCCACTTTGCACCAGAAAGAGGAAACCAGCGGCTGAACAACAGCAGCACGTTTAAGCTTGATAAGCTGTTGTTACAATGTATTTAATATTACTTTCTACTCGAGGATCTTTTTCTACGTAGCTGACGCTGGTAACTGTGCAGGGGCGGATCTAACAAAGTTTAGTCAGGGGGGCCGATAGGGCATTAACAGGGAAAAGGGGGCACAAAGACATACTTTTCTTTCTTATTCTCATTTAAAATGTCGAGCTTTTAATAAATAATTATCTGACACACAAAATTTTAATTTGATGTAAAATGAATAGAAGTCAATTACTGTATATAGTGACTATTAAGTCTAATATATATACCCTAGTAAGCTATAGTACTTTTTCCTTTGGGAAGGTACCATCTGTGCAGTCTGCAATTTTGTTGAAGAAAGATGTTGAATCTATTTAATATTTCTTGAAAAATAATTGATTTCTGTGCATTTTTTTTCACACTGCATCAAATTAAGGTTGATTACGTCGATTAAGCATCATGAGGTGGAGCGTGAGGGGTGGTTCCCTATTTTTTATTTATTTATTTTTGTTGTTGCTGGGAGTTGGAACCCTATTAGTTAGGTTGCTTAATATTTCTGCTAAGTACTCTTTAAAATACCAGAATAGGGAGGATGGTGTAGGTTTAAGTTTATTAGATTGATCAGTATTGCTGAACTATGAAATATTTTTTTTTGCATACAGGTATAACAGAATAGCTTTAGTGTAGTTGTTGTTTTAAACTTTAGTATGAACTTATACAAAATGCAGCAAGATATTTAAAAAACAGTTTTGTTGATTAAAAAACACTATATCGGATTCATATCGGTATCGGCAGATATCCAAATTTATGATATCGGTATCGGTATCGGACATAAAAAAGTGGTATCGTGCCATCTCTAGTAACTATACTACTAACTATAGTTAACTCTACGTAGTTACTTAGAGTTAAAATATTGTAAGTCAGTTACTAAAAGTAATTAATTACTTGAAAAGTAACTATTGCGTTACTTTAAAAAAAATGTTCAACCCTCTGGGGTCCAGGGTATAATTGGCCATTTTTAACTACTTTTGATTTGACCTCTATATTCCACCTTTAAAAACTATTTACTTTGCCTGTTTGGTATCATTCTTTTCAGCACAACCTCACGTGTCTGAATTTACAGTTATGTTTTCATTTTGACATACTGTATTAACACAATTGACCTAAAATCAGACAAAAAACAATATGAGTAGAAAAAGTTATATTTTTTACTGTTACAACCACAAACATGTTTAATAAATCATTAACTTGAAATCTAATAATTTTAATATTTTAATAATATTTTAATAATAATAATAATAATAATAATAATAATAATAATAATAATAATGGATTGCATTTATATAGCGCTTTTCGGGCCTTAAAGTGCTTTACAATGCCACTATTCATTCACTCTCACATTCACACACTGGTGGAGGCAACTACAGTTGTAGCCACAGCTGCCCTGGGGCAGACTGACAGAAGCGAGGCTGCCATATCGCACCATCGGCCCCTCTGGCCATCACCAGTAGGCGCTAGGTGAAGTGTCTTGCCCAAAGACACAATGACCGAGACTGTCCGAGCCGGGGCTCGAACCGGCAACCTTCCGGTTACAAGACGAACACCCTTAAAATCCTATACACAAGGTTTGCAAACAACCATTTTGTTATTTGTAACAATTTACCTTTTACCTTGATTTTTTAAAAATAACTATTTCAAACTATTTACAGAACAATCAGCTGTTCTGCATTAAATAAGATGCCACAAATTATTTGTGCCACTCCAAAAAAATAATTTCTGTCCACCATAAAGGAGAACATCACAGCCTGATACCTGCAGGTCTGACAGCAGCAGGTGTATCACTGCTGTTTCTACCTGGAGACACCGTTTACACTGTAATCTGCATTTGCTGGTTTTGTGGCAGCACCTGTAACAATTCCATTCAATTCAACTCTATTTATATAGTGCCAAATCACAACAGTCGCCTCAGGGCACTTAACATTCAGCAATTGCCTCATTGTTCTGACAGACAACATAAAACTATCCACTACACTACACACTAACTTTTTTTGTTCTTTTTTCCCCTACACACTAACTACACAACACAACATACTATGCACACACTCCAAATACGCTAAACGTCACAAATCTCTCACATCTCACACCGTCACTCCTAAAACTTCCCCCTCTTCCTAAACAACCAAATGTCATGTTGCTATATCATTTTTTTGATTGGTCGACATGGTTCATTTTTCCACCAACAGGAAAGGGATGATTTGGGTTTTTTTTGCTCATAAGCAGAGAGTGCTTGCTGTGCTGTCCTTAGACAGTAAAAGTGACGAAACTATTGAGGAAAAAAACGCTGCGTATATATTGTTTATCATGACTCTGGTTTTATGTGACCTATCAACACAATTTAAAAACTGGTATATGTCACCTTGTTGCTTTGTAATCTTGAAGTGGTCATGTGATTGGCTTACCATGAATACTTTATTCTTCCTCAGCCAAACAGCAGCACTCATGCGATTGTTTTGCCCCCTTAGCTCCAGGTGTTGTGCCAAAAAGTGATCGTCTGCCAGAAAGTGATCGCTGTCCGCGGGAGTGCATGCAGCTGCTTAACCCTTTAAAGCCGGTCAGAGTGGGCACACTCTGTTTTGCGTAACATAATATTCCAGAAACACGCTTTGCCGATCCGATCAGCTGTTTGTAACACTTCCTACTTTGGAATTGACATCAGCGTGAACTATCGCATATCCGCCATGACCTGCCCAAAACCGGAAGTGATGTCATTTTTGCAGAAATGTATTTTTTACCATCATGGCCTCATAACCCTATACTAGTGTTTTTTAAAGTTATGTTTGACTTTCTGACTTTCTGTGTTGTTTCTGGGATGCTTAGGACTCATATTGCACTGCTGGAAATAGTTTATTTTGATGCATATGCTGCTTTTTTGCAAATTTGCACTATAATATTTATTTTCGTTTTTCCTGCAGTGTATAGAAATTAGTGTATTTCAAAAATAAAACTATGAAGACACTCAAAATAAATTTCATGTGGTGGGAAACTATTTTGTGCAACTTTTTTGTATTTACAGTTTTGAGGGATAAGCCTCTTAAATTTCTCTAACTAGAAATATATGTTAAAAAACAAAAACGATTTTCAATTTTTTTTTAGTTTATTGCACTTTTTGCAATTTATGTAATTTCTATGCACTTAATGCATGCATATTATTAAAATTTAGGCTGTAATGGTTGTATTGATGTAGAGCAACTTGAAATGCTCCCAAAAATGGCTCCACAGCATGTAAAAATATAATATAAGCTGTGGCGGACTTGGTTCTATGGTAAGTCTTAAAGGGTTAAAGCTGTAGCGCCCAGATTACTTATAGCTACTTCCATGCAGCTGATATAAGATTGGTTGTTGAAAAATAGTAACGCAACCGCACCGAATCCAATTCAGGATTTTGATTTCCATCACACTTCCACTGGATGCCCAGCTGCTCTCCTATTATGTGATTATCATCAACACAGAACTGGAGGATAAGACCGCGGTTCTGGGGGTTGGGAAGCTCATCTTGTAACCAGAAGGTTGCCAGTAGGATCTCTCTGTCTTGGTCGTTGTGTTCTTGGAACACAAGACACTTCACCTACTGCCTACTGGTGTTGGCCAGTGGCGCCGATGGTGCTCAGTCTGTCCCAAGGCAACTGTGGCTACAACTGTAGCTTACCTCCACCAGTGTGTGAATGTGAGACTGAATGAATGGTGGGATTATAAAGGGTCTTTGAGGGTCTCGAAAAGCACTATATAAATGCAATCCATTATTATTATTAAGAGCATCTTTAGGCCTGACTGTGCTCATCCTTCCTCCAACCTCTCCTTACTAAAGATAACAACTACATCAGTATTAGCTCAATAACAATTTCTGCAATTCAATTGTGGACATTCATTTTTAAACCTTGTGTAAAACGATAAAACCTAAAAGTCTGAGTATTATTCTTTGTGCAAACAGCTCTTGCAGGTTCCCCCGGACTTAATAATTAAATAATAATAATGAAAATAACCTTTCCTTTGAGCAGCTGTTCAGGCTACTAAACTCATCCCAGAAATAACAAGTGACACCATTAATAGTGGAGCTAACTTTAACAGGTGAAACTGATTTGACCTATAAGGCTACTGCAGTTACTTCTTATCAGGTTTAGTAGGGAAGACATCTGGATGAGGTAGTTAGTAGTATGTAGTTAGTACCGGGCGACTCCCCTCCCCCACATCGGCACCAGAACCCTGTATTATCTACAGGGTAAGAATGCCTGTTTTATCAAACTATGGCTATTACTACTGTGATCATTTGCAGCCCAGTGTGCCGCTCTCTCTGCTGGGATGAACCACTGGAGCTCACCCAGTCATCCCTTTCTTTCTCTCAAGAAGAAGTGAAATAAATGTATTTATTATGTTACGAGTCTAATATTCTTTAAATCAAACTGTAATGAATAAATGAAGCAAGAAGATTTGGTGGCTCCAAGTGTTGTAGAAGAAAAGATAAACATCTCATTTTGAGAAATCAGCCTTTAAAATTAAGTAAGTACTGTGAATAAAAAACAAACAGCAAACCAATCGGTAATCGCCAATTACTTTTGAAAGTAATTCAGAGTCCAATTATCCACTCAAATGTAAATAAAAGTTCACTTGACAGCTGTATAAAGGTTACCTGTTTATACAATAATATAAGTCACATTTCAAATGATCATCTGTGGAAAAGTTTGAATCCTGACCTGAGAGTTTCCACTGCACACTGTGAACTCTTTAGTCCAGCGGACAGAAGCTTCACTCCTGAATCCTGCAGGTCAGAGTTACTCAGGTCCAGCTCTCTCAGACTGGAGGACTGGGAGCTGAGGACTGAGGACAGAGCTTCACAGCTTCTCTCTGACAGGTTACAGCCACTCAGTCTGAAAAATAAAAGACAGTCATACAACAAATACTCATGTTGAGTTTGTTAATACATTTCACAACATTAAATCTTGACTTTCTATTTTTAGAGGAAACATAAACATACTAAGAAACAACATCATATGTATGAACTTAAATAATTGAATAATTCTAACAACAAACTGTTTTCTGATCTGACCTCAGAGTATTCAGTTTACAGTTTAAACGTTGTAGTCCAGCAGACAGAAGCTTCACTCCTGAATCCTGTAGCTTTCTGATACTCAGGTCCAGCTCTGTCAGACTAGAGGACTGCGAGCTGAGAACTGAGGACAGAGCTTCACAGTTTTCCTCTGAGAGTTCACAGATGTTAAGTCTGAAGATAAAAACATGAATAAAGATTGTTGTTAAAGTGTAATCAGGGTGCAATAGCTTATTGTCTTGTGCTGAGCAGGTTAGTATAAGTTCACTTTAACTTATAAATGAATAAAAATGCTATGGAACAAGGATAACTGGATAAAGTTTACCTTTACTGGTTAAATTATTGATTATTTTTGTTAGTTGATATAAACAAAACCAAACATCAAACATATAAACAAACAGAACTAAACAGAATACAAATTGATCTGACCTCAGAATATTCAGTTTGGCGTGTGGACTCTCCACTGCAGCAGACAGAAGCTTTACTGCTGAAGCCTTCAGGCTGTTGGTACTCAGGTCCAGCTCTCTCAGACTACAGGACTGGGAGCTGACCACTGACAACAAATTTTCACAGCCTTCCTCTGAGATGTTACAGCTGCTCAGTCTGGGAGAGAAAGGGAAAAAACAAAACAAAACAAAAAATATATGTGATCAAATGAAATTTGTTTATATGTTAAACCTTTAAAAAAAAAACAAAAAAAAACAACCTATGACACTATGAGTGCTACCAGTCCAGTGCACACGATTGGTACCTTGATGGTACCTTGCTCAGGGGTACCATCAAGGTAGCTGTTCGGTGGATTCGACCCCTGACCTTATGATCATGGGGCGACCACTCTACCTACTGAGCTAATAATTCTGTGTACACTATCATACAATATTAACTAAAACAATTATTTTAGAAAATCTTACTAATTCAGTAATTGTTATGCTATTTAACTGTGAGTAACACTGGATTTTAAACACTAGCTGTATAAAACTCCTCCTGTTAAAGGTGTGTATAAAGGAGATGAGCTGAAATGCAGACTTCATGGAGAATGTTTGCTGTCAGGATATATCAAAGACAAAGCAGAGATCCATCCAGTCTCTTCCACTAAGCCCACAGAGGGAAAGACAACCATTCTCACACACACACCTGCATGAAGTTTAGATCACCAGGTAATCTAACTGCATGTCTGTGGACAGTGGGAAGAAACTGTAGAGGACCCAGAGAGAACCCACTGTAATTCTGTGGGAACACTGGTTATGGAAGCCTTACAGTTAGATATGAATACTGTCAAGAAACAGGACCTGAGTGGCAATTTCAATTATGAAGCCCAAGTTCTCCTCCTTGAATCGCTACCTTATCGTGGTGGAGGGGTTTGTGTGTCCCAGGGATCCCAGGGGCTATGTTGTCTGGGGGCTTTTGCCCCCTGGTAGGGTCTCCCATGGCAAATTGGTCCTGGGTGAGGGACCAGACAAAGAGCGATTCAGAAGACCCTTATGAAAAGGATATCGAGAGAACAGTTTACCCTCCCCGGGATAGGGTTACCAGGGCCCCCCCCTGGAGCCAGGCCCGGGGAGGGTGCCCGAGGGCGAGCGTCTGGTGGCCGGGCCTTAGTCCATGGGGCCCGGCCGGGCACAGCCCGAAGAGGAGACATGGGCCCATCCTCCCGCAGGCCCACCACCCGCAGGAGGCGCCATAGGGGTCGGGTGCATTGTGTGCCGGGTGGCGGCCAGGAGCGGAGGCCCTGGTGGACTGACCCCCAGCTGCCAAGACTGGCAATAGGGACATGGAATGTCACCTCTCTGGTGGGGAAGGAGCCTGAGTTAGTGCGTGAGGTTGAGAGGTACCGGCTAGATATAGTCGGGCTCACCTCTACGCATGGCTTGGGCTCTGGAACCAGTCTCCTGGAGAGGGGCTGGACTCTGTCTCAGTCTGGAGTTGCCCCTGGTGAGAGGCGGCGGGCTGGGTGGGTATTCTAATATCCCCTCGGCTTGCTGCCGGTACGTTGGGGATTTTCCCGGTGGACGAGAGGGCTTGTTCCCTGCGCCTTAGGGTTGGGGAACGGGTCCTGACTGTCATCTGCGCTTATGCGCCGAGTGGCAGTTCAGAGTTCCTAGAGTCCCTGGGGGGGGGGGGGGGGGGGGGGGGTGCTGGAAGGTGCTCCACCTGGAGACTCTGTTGTCCTGCTGGGAGACTTCAATGCTCACGTGGGTAACGACAGCGAGACCTGGAGGGGCGTGATTGGGAGGAACGGCCTCCCTGATCTGAACCCGAGCGGTGCTTTGTTATTGGACTTCTGTGCTAATCACAGTTTGGCCATAATGAACACCCTGTTCGAACATAAGAGTGTCCATAAGTGCACGTGGCACCAGGACGCTCTAGGCCGTAGGTCGATGATCGATTTTGTAATCGTATCACCAGACCTGCGACCAT
Organism: Rhamphochromis sp. 'chilingali'; assembly: GCF_963969265.1. Taxonomy (NCBI): domain Eukaryota; kingdom Metazoa; phylum Chordata; class Actinopteri; order Cichliformes; family Cichlidae; genus Rhamphochromis; species Rhamphochromis sp. 'chilingali'. The sequence goes on along the minus strand of NC_137942.1, from coordinate 35,014,844 downwards.
ATGTTCTGGACACTCGGGTAAAGAGAGGGGCTGAGCTGTCAACTGATCACCACCTGGTGGTGAGTTGGATCAGGTGGCGGGGGAGGACGCTGGACAGACCTGGTGCACCTAAACGCGTAGTGAGGGAGTGCTGGGAACGTCTAGCAGAGGCCCCAGTCCGCGAGATCTTCAACGCACACCTCCGGCAGAGCTTCAACAGCATTCCGAGGGAGACTGGGGACATTGAGTCCGAATGGACCATGTTCAGCGTCTCCATTGCCAAAGCTGCTGCATTGAGCTGCGGCCGCAAGGTGGTTGGTACCTGCCGTGGTGGTAATCCCCGAACCAAATGGTGGACACCAGAGGTGAAGGGAGCCACCAGGCTGAAGAAGGAGTCCTATTGGGCTTGGTTAGCCTGTGGGACTCCGGAGGCAGCCGACAGGTCCGGTCCCCATCTTTAAGAAGGGGGACCGGAGGGTGTGTTCCAACTACAGGGGTATCACACTCCTCAGCCTCCCTGGGAAAGTCTATGCCAGGGTGCTGGAAAGGAGAGTTCGTCCGCTAGTCGAACCTCGGATACAGGAGGAACAATGCGGTTTTCGTCCTGGTCGCGGAACACTGGACCAGCTCTTTATCCTCTCGAGGATACTTGAGGGTGCATGGGAGTTTGCCCAACCAGTCTACATGTGTTTTGTGGACTTGGAGAAGGCATTCGACCATGTCCCTCGGGGTGTCCTGTGGGAGGTGTTGCGGGAGTATGGGGTGTCTGGCCCATTGCTACGGGCCATTCGATCCCTATACAACCGTTGCAAGAGCTTGGTTCGCATTGCCGGCAATAAGTCGGACTCGTTCCCGGTGGGTGATGGGCTCCGCCAGGGCTGCCCTTTGTCTCCGGTTCTGTTCATAATTTTTATGGGCAGGATTTCTAGGCGCAGCCAAGTGGCGGAGGGCTTTCGCTTTGGTGGCCTCAGAATCTCATCTCTGATTTTTGCGGATGATGTGGTTCTGTTGGCTTCATCGGGTGAGGGCCTCCAGCTCGCACTGGAACGGTTCGCAGCCGAGTGTGAAGCAGCGGGAATGAGGATCAGCACCTCCAAATCTGAGGCCATGGTTCTCAGCCGGAAAAGGGTGGAGTGCCCACTCTGGGTCAGGGATGAGTTCCTGCCCCAAGTGGAGGAGTTCAAGTATCTCGGGGTCTTGTTCGCGAGTGATGGGAGAAGGGAGCCGGAGATCGACAGACGGATTGGGGCTGCAGCTGCAGTAATGCGGACGCTGCACCGGTCCGTCGTGGTGAAGAGGGAGCTGAGTGTAAAAGCGAAGCTCTCAATTTACCGGTCGATCTACGTCCCTACCCTCACCTATGGCCACGAGCTGTGGGTAGTGACCGAAAGAACGAGATCGCGGATACAAGCGGCAGAAATGAGCTTCCTCCGAAGGGTGGCTGGCCTCTCCCTTAGAGATAGGGTGGGAAGTTCGGCCATCCGGGAGGGGCACAGAGTAGAGCCGCTGCTGCTCCACATCGAAAGGAGCCAGCTGAGGTGGTTCGGGCATCTGACAAGGATGCCCCCTGGGCGCCTCCTGGGTGAGGTGTTCCAGGCATGTCCCACCAGGAGGAGGCCCCGGGGCAGACCCAGGACACGCTGGAGAGATTATATCTCGCGGCTGGCCTGGGAACGCCTTAGTGTTCCCCCGGATAAGCTGGAGGAGGTGGCTGGGGAGAGGGAGGTCTGGGCCTCTTTGCTTAGGCTGCTGCCCCCGCGACCCGGCCTCAGATAAAGCGGATGAAGATGGATGGATGGATGGAAGCCCAAGTTTTCCCTCCATCCTGGATGAAAACAGGACAGTCACAGCAGAGATTTATAATAAAAAAGGGAGAGTGTGCACTGAAAATGAGATAAAAAACAAACTGCTGGATTTGGAGACGTGAACAAGCTGACGATAATAAACCTGTCAGAGGGGCTGAAGGATCAGAGCTCATGTTCTTATTGGCTGGGCCTGGATTGTACTTTGATAAGAGATATAGACAAAAATGTGTCAGAAATACTGACACGGCCTGCTGGACTGAAAAAAATATTTACTGAGTGAATGATAATCATTTAATTCACTATTTTTATGTTTTTTAACTGTTCTTTGAACTCAGCATTTCTGATTTATTTCCCATGGTTTTAAGATTTTTATCGATTATAAGATTTTAAGCAATGAGTTCATGTTTACTTACAGAGCTTTATTGGAGGCTTTGACCACTGGCAGCAGCCTCAGAAGAGCCTCCTCTGAAGCAGAATATTTCTTAAAGTCAAACTCATCCAGATCTTCTTCTGATGACAGTAACATGAAGGTCAGAGCTGAGCACTGAGCAGGAGACAGTTTACCTGTGGAGAGACTTCCTGAAGTCCTGTATTGTTGGATCTCCTCCACTAGAGAACGATCATTCAGTTCATTCAGACAGTGGATCAGATTGATGCTTTTCTCTGCAGACAGATTCTCACTGAGCTTCTTCTTGATGTACTGGACTGTTTCCTGATTGGTCTGTGAGCTACTTCCTGTCTGTGTCAGCAGACCTCGTAGGAGAGTCTGATTGGTCTGCAGTGAAAGACCCAGGAGAAAACGGAGGAACAAGTCCAGGTGTCCATTTGGACTCTGTAAGGCCTTGTTCACAGCACTCTGGTGAAAAGATTCTTTTTGGTTTAAAAAGCTAAAACTCTTGGAGGTTATTTGTTTCTGTTCAAGAAGATTTTTTCCAGAGTTGCTGAAGGTCAGATGGACATGAAGAGCAGCCAGAAACTCCTGAACACTCAGATGAACAAAGAAGAACACCTTCTTCTGGTACAGTTTTCTCTCCTCTTTAAAGATCTGTGTGAACACTCCTGAGTACACTGAGGCTGCTCTGATATCGATGCCACACTCTGTCAGGTCTGATTCATAGAAGATCAGGTTTCCTTTCTGCAGCTGATCAAAAGCCAGTTTTCCCAGAGACTCCATCATCTTCCTGCTCTCTGGACTCCAGTGTGGATCTGTCTCAGCTCCTCCATCATACTTGACCTTCTTCACTTTGGCCTGAACCACCAGGAAGTGGATGTACATCTCAGTCAGGGTCTTGGGCAGCTGTCCTCCCTCTCTGGTTTCCAGCACATCCTCCAGAACTGTAGCAGTGATCCAGCAGAAGACTGGGATGTGGCACATGATGTGGAGGCTTCGTGATGTCTTGATGTGGGAGATGATGCTGCTGGCCTGCTCCTCATCTCTGAACCTCTTCCTGAAGTACTCCTCCTTCTGTGGGTCAGTGAACCCTCTGACCTCTGTCACCATGCCAACACAGTCAGGAGGGATCTGATTGGCTGCTGCAGGTCGTGTGGTTATCCAGAGGCGAGCAGAGGGAAGCAGTTTCCCCCTGATGAGGTTTATCAGCAGCACATCCACTGAGGTGGACTTTCTAGGGTCAGTTAGGATTGTAGTTTTGTGGAAGTCCAGAGGAAGTCGACACTCATCCAGACCATCAAAGATGAACACAACCTGGAAGTCTTCAAAGCTGCAGATTCCTGCTTCTTTGGTTTCAGTAAAGAAGTGATGAACAAGTCCCACCAAGCTGAACTTTTCCTCTTTCAGCACATTCAGCTCTCTGAAAGTGAATGGAAATATGAACTGGATGTCCTGGTTGGCTTTGTCTTCAGCCCAGTCCAGGCTGTATTTCTGTGTTAAGACTGTTTTCCCAATGCCAGCCACTCCCTTTGTCAGCACTGTTCTGATTGGTTCATCTCTTCCAGGTGAGGCTTTAAAGATGTCTTCTTGTCTGATGGTTGTTTCTGGTCTGTCTGGTTTCCTGGATGCTGTTTCAATCTGTCTGACCTCATGTTCATCATTGACCTCTGCAGTCCCTCCCTCTGTGATGTAGAGCTCTGTGTAGATCTGATTCAGGAGGGTTGGGTTTCCTGCTTTAGCGATGCCCTCAAACACACGCTGGAACTTCTTCTTCAGCTTAGACTTAAGGTTACGATGACAAACAGCAGCTGGAAGTTCTGAATAATAATAATAAAAATACAACTTTAACAATCATATTTTACAAAATGCTGATGACAATTTCTGACCCACTGAGAAATGACTGAACACACTGGTGTCACAAGTCTCTCATTTATCCAGCAGCTTAAATCTTTAGATAAATCCTCTTACGTCTCTGCAGACGGTCAGCCAGCTCCTCCTGCTTCATTCTCCTCAGGAAGTCCACTGTGATCTTCACAAATGCCTCTCTGCTGTTTCTCCTCTGCTCATCATCCTCCCTCTGAAACTCCAAGCACTGGGGCTTATTTGGACTCAGAACCTTCTGGATCTTCTTCAGCTCGTTCTTCACAAACGTGATGATGTTGTCCTCCAGCAGCTGGAACAGAATACTTTATGAATGACCCACCACTCTGAACTTTAGTCCACACAACATCCACTTCTTTACGATCAAGGGGCATATCATCCACGAACTCTTTACCAATTATAGGTTTGACTTTATCTGATTAACTGAGACTTTGTCCACAACTCCATGATCCCAAAACGTTGATTCTGTTCATATGAATGCAGCGATTTCAGTGGGAGAAACATTTCACTGGTGTTCAGAGCTGAACTACCAACAGGTTGATGATCAAAGCCAGAAACTTGGAGATGTTTCAGGTGACTGAGTTGATCGTACAGACAACTGGTCTTAAAGGTTCACTCTGTTTACACATACAGATCAGTATTTAAGGTTTGACTCTCATCATCCACTGGAGCACAAACTGGGCGTCATCAGGACGCTACAACACAGAACAAACACCATCCCCACAGACACAGCAGCCAGCGAAGCAGAAGAACTTCACATCAAGAAGGTCCTGAGTAAATGTGAACGCTGGTTTGAGGGCGGAGTCAAGGAGGCCATTTATGTGAAAAGGAAAGACCATCTCTGAATGGAGGAGGGGCCTAAGGGTACAACTGTCACCATCTTACATGCTGTGATTGCAGCCATTCCCCAGCTCTCTGTGAACTGGACTCATGACCATTGATCAACAACCATTGATCAATGGTCCTGACAATATGCGTACCAATGATCAATGAACTGACCTCCCAGCCCATTGTTCCTTCAGTGGGCTGGTTTCAGTCATACAAATGTCCTGTTTATGAGATTGAAACCTGCAGTCAGCTGAGACTGAAGAAGTCACCTGATGATGATGAAACGTTTCTCCCACTGAAAACATCCAGATGAACAGAATCAAGCTTTTTGGGATTTACGTACCTGGATGATTGAGCATCAAGACACAACTCTGTGACTTTTCTCAGATGAATCAATCCTCTCCTCCAGCTTTGTTTACATCTACCAGCCCTGTGGCGCTGCCCAGGGAAATAATCTATGTGAGAGGTGGAAAGTCATACAGGTGTCTGCTCCTGCCTTCAGTTATTTTATCTACTGTGTGTCAACTGGCTGAACCTCCTCCAACTGTCTACTGTCTCCCTAAACTCAACAATGACTTAGTGATCTATCCATTCTCTGACCAAAGACATCCTGCTGCAGGAGGTTAACATAGCAGCCAATGATGATCCCACTCACTGTGAACAACACATTTGGACCTGATTTGCTGCTCTGGTTTACACGTGAACTTCCACTGCTGCTGTCACCAACTTGAGAGGCTCTACAGAAAAACTGGACTTGTCCATAAAAATCATAAACTACATTATAAGGACAGCATTGCTCAATCAACTCTAATTACTATGACCATGTTATCTCTTCTAACTAAGGTACAGACACTCAAACTTGCTGCTTTCAGTGAGAAGTCAAATGTCTGAATATGAGCTGGAAGCCGCTGAGAGTCCTCCTCCTTCCCGTGGGGTTTACTTTCTCTACTACTTTCAATATAAACACGCCCCTTTCATGCACCTGCAGAGGGCCACCAGCAGATGGAGCTGTCTTAAACAAATCCACTTGGATAGTTAGCTGTAGATGATTTTCTCAGTATGATTGTAGGACTTTGAGTTATTCTTTAGATTTATTTAAACTCTTATATTGTGCACAAGTGTTGAGCGACCCATAATTTCTCTGTACTTTTCATAAGAGCAGCCAGACTTTCAGCTAGTTTTTGTTTTTTAAGAGATCAAAGTTATTGAAGAAACAGTTATTCAGCTTCATTCCCACTGATCTCGACTACAAACTGTTTCACTTTGGTTTCTGTTTAAAGCCTCGATGTTTAAAACGTTTCCCTGTGATCACATTTGCACCGTCTGATTTCAAAGTTTGTTTTCTTTTGGTCATTTAGTCCACAGAGTCCTTGGTGTTCTGAAAGGGACCTATAAATAAATGCATTATTATTAATATTAATAATAAAGTAGTTGTTGTACATGTACAGACCATAAATATGGAGTCCAGCTGTGTTTGATGCTGCTGGGCAGACTGACCACTGGGAACCTCTGAGCTCTGCTGCTCCACTCTGTGGAAGAACCATGAAGGATTAGATCAACACAGGATAACGATCCAGGAGTTTCTGCTCAAATAACTTCATCTGAATCAAGTCTGTCAAGTTTTAGACTCTCAGATTCTGAAGATATATTTTCTGTTTTCTATGAACTTTCTTTCATCAGTGATGGAAGTGATGATGCTGCAGAAGCTCAGAGGAAACTTTGAGAAAACTGTGATGAACCATCAACTAATGCTCTCAGGAGGCCACAGGTCCCTGAATGTAACTGTGCAGTAGATTCAACGAGTGTTTGAAACCTGACCACTTCCATATGTTTTCATTCTAACACAAGAAGTCCTTTTCTCATTGCTTTGATTTGAGTTTTCATTTGAGTTTTCCGAGTCTCGTATTTGGAGTCGAGTCTAATCAATGATCTGACAGAAGAACATTAAAAAGGAGTTACCAGTGCTGTCAAAATTAACATGTAGGGTTAGGGGTTCATCTGTTATCATGATTAACATGATAACAACCTTTAACACGACACATCTGGAGAGCAGAACGACTCAAAATCCCTGAAATGTTTCTATCGACGCACTTCGAGCAGTTTGTCCGAGTAGAGTTACCTTTGCACACGTGCAGATGTGCAGCACATCTGTTAGTGACGGCAGCTGAACCAATCAGCTCAATATGGAAGATGACAAACACACACTGACCTCCCGATGGAAAGTTTGAGTATTAAAAAAATAACAAGACGGACCAGCCGACCAACATGAAGGATTCTGCACATCGTGACAGAAGGAATTTTCTTTTCACCGAAGCACTTCCAGCTTAAAATATCACAACAATGCAAAGCACTGATGACACAACTGCCAAGTGGACAAACTGCAGACCTGTTAGTGTTGTTAATAACATAGTTTTGGTTCCTCGTGTCAAAGACTTGAAGAAGAGTGACAGAGAGTGTTAGACTGCTGCAGGATCAGTGCCACCTCCACAGACCGGTGAAGAAAATGATTGTTTGACAGATGGGCTCAGATTCAGGATCAGCTGAGGAGTTTGTGGCTGACAGAATCCTGCAGGTACAGAGCAGAGCCCATCATTAGCATGCAGGACTGTCCCTGGGGGGGTCGGCTCATTCAGGAGGTTAATCAATGTTTACATGTTCAATAAACATGTTAAGTGTGTAAATTTGCCCTTTTCTCTCGAGTCTGTTTGCTCATGAAATGAACTTTGATTCGTTTACATTAAAAATGATGTTTAATGGTGATTAATCCAAATGAATCCACAGTAACCCTGTGATGAGTCTGATTAAACATTTTCATTAACAGCAGTAATATAGATGATATATTATTATATATTAGTGCACACTTAGCTTTTAGTATATATGTTTGTTACAAAGTTGTATTTACAGCAGAGAAGCTGAGTTAAAGACTGAAAACTATTCAAAGTCTCTTTGAATTGAAGCGTTTAACATTCTTTGTGTTTATTCTGCATTGACTTCATTATATGGTGTAAACGTCTGTTACAGGCTTAAATATAAAGTTGGAAAAATGTAACTGCAGCTATTGATCAAGTAATTGTGATTAATCAGGATTAATGACAGAAGATTGTGTCATTAATTAGTCATGTTTTAATCTACTGACAGCACTAGTGTTCACTCTGGTGCCTCCAACTGTTTTACGCCCTTTCAACACCTTCGTGGTCAAAAGTGTACACGCACAAAATCTACAATAAAACCCTCATGCAGCAATAGGACAGACACACAATCCATTTATCTCTGTGTCTCAAACACACACACGTGTATTCAAAGCCTCGATTTGTTCATATTTCATCTGTTGTGTTTTTATCTTCAGCGTTTTCAGTGTTGCTGCATTTACACCAAAAATGTTTCCATTGATGAATCAGATTGATTTGAATGTGTTTCATCCATACAAATCCCTCCCTGGTGGTCACATGACTCTATAACATAACAGGAGTCATGTGACAAGAGTTTCATGCTGTAAAATGTCAAAATGGTTGAATGTGGTGGAGTAAAAATGTGAGATGTCAGCTACTTTTCTTCAATATGAAATGTTTGCAGGGCCTGACAGGAAGTGGACGGACGCTCTGATCACTTCCTGTTTGCTGAAGTGGGTTTTCAGTTGTTTAGAAACCAAAGGCTTGTTTTAAAAGACAGTTTAAATGGGACTGAGGGAACGACGTGTTTGTAGTTTATATCCAACAACATCGAGCAGTTTAATCAAAGAGTTCATGTTGCTAACAGCTCACCTCTCTGCAGCAGACACAGGCTGGACTTTAAAATCAATGAGACGATCGTTAGACCGGTCACTCCTTAAGGACACACAGCTGGGTCCAGGTTCAGGTCCAGCAGGTCTCCCATGGATCCTGTCAGAGAAGAAAAATGTGTTTTGAGAATGAGCAGAAGGAAACTCCAAAGTAGTGTTTCACAGTGTAAGAACAGAGCGCCACCCAGGGGTCATTTACACTGTGCAGGACTATTGATGGTCCCACTGTGAGCAGCAGGAGTTTAAATGTTGGACATGTTTGATAGAAATAAGGAATAAAGGTTCAGTGACTTCCTTTGAGATGCAGTTTAGAGACCAGGAAACATCAAACAGTTCATTTAAATCAGATAAACTGACATCAAAGAGTTCATGTTGCTAACAGCTCACCTCTCTGCAGCAGACGCAGGCTGGGATTTAAAATAAATGGGACGATCTTTAGACGCGTCACTCTGTAAGGACACAGAGCTGGGTCGAGGTCCAGGCTGGTTCCTGTGAATAATGATGCAGCAGTGATGTGAGTGCTGAGCTGTGACATGGAGAAGAGTCATGGACAGTTAGAGATGGTCATCTCACCTCTGAGCTTTGGTCTGGCTCTCATGTTCCCCACACAGAGTGCTTTTAGAGGGAGGGGCTCCCTCCTCTCTGTCCTCACACTGATCCATGCTGCTCAATTCAGCTCACACACACTTTCTACCTGCAGAGGAAACACAAATCATTCATGTGCACATCAGCTGAAATCCTCCTTCCATCATGTGTGCTGTCCAAATATCAGCTGCTTCTTTCCTGCTTCATCTCAGTGTCAGCTGGATGCAGTCAGACAGCAGTGTGAGGCAGAGGAAGCTGCCATCAGCTGCTCTGCTATCAGTCCACTAGATGGAGCCTGAAGCACACACGATGCATTCACTGACACACACTGCTTCACTGTGACTGGAAGCTTCAGTCAGTCCAACACGTGTGAACAACATTTTAAACATTTCAGCTGATCCAGGATTCAAAGAGGATCAGCAGAGTTAAAGCTTCACACTAATTCTTGCTGCTGAGTTTGCAGAGAACTGCACACACACTGATTCACTGCTAATGAGAAGCTTCTTCCATCCAGTAATTCATCATCCATCAGCTCTGCTGCTGCTCTCAGTCCTGGACTCTGATCACAAACTAAAAGCAGCTTTTTAACTCGTGTCTGTAAGAACTCTTAGTGTTAGCTTAGTGTTAGCTTAGCTTTAGCTTAGTGTTAGCTTAGCGTTAGCTTAGCGTTAGCTTAGCGTTAGCATGCTGTGTGCTAGCTCAGCGTCAGAGCTCTGCAGGTGTCTCGTGTGTAAATATTAATCACAGTGACAGTAAAGGAGGCAGAGGGCTGTGACGTCATCACGTACGCTGCGTCCTCTGTGGGCTCTGAGTGAACTCAAAGTACAAACTACAAGTACACAAACACGAACGTAGCTCAGAGTGGCGGACACACTCGGCCTCGTTGGTCCAGCTGTGAGTCCGTTACCGTGAACTATGGAGCGGCAGATTTGTGCTGAACTAAGCTGCACACAGCTGATGTTAGCCAGGAAACATTACACACTGACTTTAATGGAGAGACCGGAAATACAAACACACACAGTTTGTTGTGTGAAGAAATCAAACACGAGCTGAACAAACAGTAAAGTTCCTAAAGACAAACTGTTAAAGGAGGAAACAAAGCAAACTTACAGTTTCTTCACACACCAACAACAAGCTCCACTCCACACCTGGACACTAAACACGGACACACAGGTGAGCTGCTTCCTGGAAGGAGGCGGGGCTCCACCTGAAACTCAGCACAGGTGGGAGGGGCTCAGCTCTGTGTGTGCTGATGTGTTAACTTTAAAAATATGCCGTCTGACTGCTCAGACTGAGTCAGAGTAAAGTTCACATGCTGACGTGTGGAGACATGAAACCTTGTTGTAGCTGCAGGTGTGAACACACTGATCCCAGATCAGCTCTGCTGTATTTGTAACATGAACATTTCTGCTGCAAAGCTTCAAATGTTCAGCATGTTTCTCTGTTTCCAGTCTATAGATCCAGTCACACTTTCTACCTTCACCTGTGCAGTAAAGACTGAGAGCAGAGCTGAAAGCAAGCGTCCAATCAGTGAGCAGCATCAACACCTGAGCTTCATTCAGACTCTGTTATTGAAGATGTTGTTGGTACAAAGTTCATCTGCTGCTCACATGAATCCATGAAAGATTTATTTCACTGAATGTTTCTTCAAAGCTCATTTCAACCTGTTGAAGTCATGAATGAAAGTGCAGACTGAGAGTGGATCACATGATGTTTGAGGTGTGTCATGTGACATGTTCAGTATTGTCACACATGTCTAGATTGTCCCTGATATCATAACTGCTCAAACACTGATGATTATATTTGAAGAATTATTCCTGATGGCAGCAAAGTTTGAATAGACTACTTGCACTAGGGCATGTGACGTATTTCCGTTTCCAAATAGTACCGCTTGTGCGTTTCCGGTACGTTTGCTTATCTATCGGTAGCTATGCTAATGTCGCTTCAGAATGAGTATAAAAAGGAAAGTATTTAAAACAGAACATTTTCAAAAACAGGAGAAGAAATACTCCGAGCATTGCTGTGTCCCACTTTGTTCAGCTTCAGCCAAATTTAACGGCATACTAAGTTTTCATGCCTTTCCGACCCATTCCGACTTGAGAAGACAATGGCTGGTAAATATACGCCGGGATCATTTCACGATTACCTCTCACACCAGGGTCTGCTGCAGACACTTTGCCAGTGATCAACTCATAGAGCCAACAACCCTCGATGGTCGAAGGAGGCTTATTAAAGGTGCTGTACCAACACTTTTTGAGTGGAATGGCTATAAAGTTGAACCACCGCGGCGTAGTGTTTGGGAGAGAACGGAGCGACGCCCTGAACTAGTTCCTCCTGACGATCAAGAAGAGCACAGTCTTAACAGTGTCTAACAACAAAAGTGACATTAGTTAAGAAAACCTCAACTATAGTTTAGGACGACATAAAACACCGTTTAAGAAAACATGTAATGTAGAGAACTGACATCAAATGAAGGACATAGCGGAGTAACGTAGTGTTTGCATTTGACGTTAGCTAGCGTTTCTTTGTCAGTTAATTTACGTTTTCTTACCTTCGTAGTTGTGTATATATGATGCAGCATATAACTTAAATCCTTTATCTAATTTGCTGGCGGGGGTAGTCGTCACTCTGCAAATCCGATGAACATCGGTGATGTTCAATTTTGGGAGCTCTTGTAGGCAGCGAGTGTAGAACGTCGCCATGGTTTAACCGCACCGGAAGCACTGGAGCAGGACTACATAGAACGCGGAAGTGTTAGTGCAAGTAGTCCATGGAGCTCTCTGTCTGTGCTGATTTGTCGCCCTCTGGAGGTCAAAGCACAAACTGCATGATGTCACTGTAACCACCACAGAGACAGGAAGTGTTTTTATGACTGAAACACTGAAATGATGCTAACGGCTGTCGTTAGGCTCACTGACAGCAGTGCTGATGTGTTCATGTCAAACACTGGCTCAGGTCAGACTCCTTCATCCTTCTCCAGCGTGAGGCCGCCCTCAGACCCACAGGAGCTCTGACCTTTGACCTCCTGACCCTAACCATTTTAGTCTTGTTGCATCTTTAAATGCAAATCCTGTGAAATGGTCAGGGGCGGCTCTAGAGAAATTTTCTTAGGGTGGCAAAATCAAAGCCTTTTTCCCCCAAACACATATGCAGGTGGTTACATGTGGTTAAAATGATTCAAATGCAGTAAGTATGCACGTTTTTCATATAAATATAGTCTATAACTTAATTATTGTCTGTACCCACATGATTACACACTTTAGTTACATGAAACATGTGAGTTTTGATGTTATGTACTGTACAGCCTGTATATTAAATACATATGTAGCCCAATAAGTATAAACTCCAGAAAGCTACACAACATGGGGCGCTTCATTTACAAACACAAGTCTAACTTAAGTTTCACTGTTTTTGTTAGAAAACAGTCACATTGTTACAGCTTAAATTACACAAAATGTCAGAAATCTGCACTGTCATGAACAAACATGTAAACCTCATTTTTCATGATTTGTTGGATTCACCCTCTGAGGTCTGAAATACAACCGGACATTTGTGACTCCTTTGAGTTTACGTTTGTATTTCACCCTCAGATTGTTTCATTTTATTTTTTCCTCCTCTTGCTTTGTTTGGTATCTTTTCAGCTCAACTGAATTTAGTTGTTTTTTCACTGACATACTGCATTAGTATTACTATTACTATTAATGTAACTATTACTGATCTGAAATCACACAAAGAACCTAAAATCCTAGCAGTATTTTTTACTGTAAAAAAACCACAGACGTGTTGGGTAAATGTTTATAACTTGAAATGCAAATATAAATTGTACATTTTGTAAACAGATACAACTATTTATCTAAAAATGCAGCCAATACACCTGCTGTTTTTTCATTTTCTACAACCATTTAAAATAGCACTCACCTTCCTTCATTTTCACAGTGTAACATCCACCCACCTGTGTAAAATCAGAAATTCCCATGGTGTTGTTCAAAATGTGCTCTGGCACAATCATAAGCATCGCTTGCTGCTGAAAACAAGAAGAAAGCCGTCCTGCTATGGGCTGAACCATTTGTTAATGTGGAGGGGGGGACACTATGGAATATATCCAGTTCTAGCATTTATATTCACTGCTGACTGTAACTACGCTCAAACTGTTAAACTTATTTTAATAAACAACACTGTCATATGCAAAACTGGGGTGGCACTTGGGGTGGCAAGGGATCATTTTAGGGTGGCACTTGCCACCCCATGCCACCCTTCTAGATCCGCCCCTGCTGATGAAGCCAACAGGTTCGCTTCATCTGCAAAAAGCAGATATGAGTTTCTGAGGCCACAGTCTTCTGTGGCTGAAGGGGAATCAGGGGAAGCCCTGGAGGAGTCCACCACCCACCAGAAACAGGTCTGAGCTCTCACTGCAGTGGTAAAGGGGCTACACAGCCCACATGAGGCTGAGGGATGCAGCCTTCTGTCAGACTGTCACTAACACAGAGAAACACCCGTGTACACTCATACTCATGGGCACATACACCAATCAGCCTAACCCCACTAACTGCTCGTCTTTGGACTGTGGGAGCCAGAGAACCCAGAGAGGACCCAGACATGGGGAGAGCATGCAAACAGCTTAGATGTTGGATTTGAACCCAGAACCTTCTTGCTGTCAGGAAACAGTGCCAACCACTTTTCCACTGTGCTGCCTGTTTGACTCTGATACACCCATTTTTGAGCTCTTAAAAACAGCCCTCCACACAACAGAGACAAACCATAAAGGACTTTGTGGCTTGTAGCAACCAAAGAAAGTTTAAGGTGCAAAATAAAGAGGTTGAAAGGAAAGTAATAAAGATGTAATTATAACAGTAATGTTGGCTGTGTATCACGTGTGGCATGTCATTGTGGGGCTGGCCTCTGTTGGGATTGAGAATATGTGATGGCGGGGGCAGGGTTGGTTACTGGGGTTTATCCTGATCTCCTGTTTAGTGGAACTGTGCTCCTTTGAATCCACAGCACTAACCTGGCACACACACATAAAATGCATCATTGCTACAGAGCACAGCAGGACTCATTATGAGTGGTGGGGCAGGCTGGATGGTGTTGAGGAGTCGTATCGCAGTGACATTGGCTCCCCTGCTTCACTCTCTCCTGCCCCACTAATGCAACTCACTAATCCCTCTGTCCCCTTTAGGTGGGGCTCACGCTGACAAGATAAAATAAGCTGCACGACTGGTGGGTGGGGGCTGTGCTGTCAGCCCCCCTGGGTCTGCTCCTCTGTGATCCTCAGTGGGCCAGTATGCCTCTCCTGGTAGCTCCATGGGGGATGGTGTGGTGGGTTGGTGGGTGCCATGGCGACTATGTGCGGACTTCACATTTTTGTCTGCTGTGACAGCTCCTTGATCTGGGCGGGGCCAGTGGGGTGTGGGTAGGTCCTTTGTGGGGCTTTGGACGTTGCCTGAATATTGTCAGGCAGCTGGGTGCTGTGCCTCGACCCTTTCTTCCTTTGCATTTGTGGTTTGGTGCCATAAATGCACAACATAGAAGAGCCACCTCGACGGGACAACACTCAGCGGTTCATCTGTCTCTCTTCCACAGCATGTCTTTATCCTGTCTTCCTTCTCTCACCCCAACCAATCACAGCAGATGGCCCCGCCCCTCCCTGAGCCTGGTTCTGCTGGAGGTTTCTTCCTGTTAAAAGGGAGTTTTTCCTTCCCACTGTCGCCAAAGTGCTGCTCATAGGGGGTCATATGATTGTTGGGTTTTTCTCTGTATGTATTATTGTACGAGCTACCTTACAGTATAAAGCACCTTGAGACGACTGCTGTTGTGATTTGGTGCTGTGTAAATAAAACTGAATTGAATTAAGAAACAACTCTTAGATTCCTCACATGATTCTCCTGTATTCCTACGGGACGCCAAGGTAATATAACATGGAAGTGTGTCGCAGTGCCTGGTGGCCACATGTTACCCATAAACTGTCAACCTGACCGTACTGTAGCTACGGCCAAAGACTAGTTAAAGATTAAAGCTTTTTGGGGGGTTAAATCTGACATAAAGAAAGAAAGAATAACATTAAAGTCGATTCTTTTGATCACTGTGGTTCTACTTTGAGGATATGACGTGTAAAAACCCTCAGTTGTGGCTGGTGGATCTCACATTCCTGGTCTTTGTAATTCCAGTTCAATGAAGCCTCATTTTCACCTTTTTCCAGGTAAATTTTCCCAACTGTTCTAATGTCCATGCTGTGGCATTGTCCCATCATTTGTATTTCCTGTTAATGGATTTTTAATATGGTCTGGGAAATTACTATATATGAGTAACTTCCTGTTGTATTGCAGCTTAAGGCCATTGTCACTGAAATAAAGCCCAAGTTGTAATAGTTTGCATCCAGAACGAGGAAAACGAAGAAACCCAAACACTGCTCAGTGGATGAGTCCGTCCTGGAATAAATACCAGGACAAAACTAAAAAGAAGAGCTTGTTTCCTCGAAGCAACAACAGAAAGCTCTTTGTCTCTACAGATGTTTCTGGGAAACACGTTAACAATATTTAAACATTTGTTCTTAATAAACGTTTTTACTTAATGATGCTTTATGATATTTCTATCTGACCTAATGCAGCAGCGTATCCACATGAACTCTGCAGTGTTTCTACCCAGAGGCCACCGTGGTCCTTCTTTACTAATGCTGAGGGTTTTCTCCCAGCCGTGATAGCCTTTGACAGGTAAACTGAGTCATTCCAGCCCAGTGCAAAAATAACCTCCCTGTCTGCTCTTAACTTCACGCATCGATGCTAAAACGTTGCATAACTGAACCTGCAGACTGTGATCCTGTAGCTGTCGAGGAGAGGGCTTGATGCCGTCCATCTTCTGCTCAATTAACAACGCCTGCAACCTTTTGAGCCTTGGTCCTGCTACAGTCACAAATATAACATCATCACTCTTTATTTGATCCACTACACTGCTGTCATTTCTCTGTTATGGCCCCACAAGGTCACTGAATCCCCCTCAAACCCACAGCACATGTACAAGTTTTCAAAGCGGTGTTCTAATCTGCTTCGAGCTTTCATCATTTTAGCCAGCCCCTCCGATCTTCTCCAGGTAAACACTACAAAGAAAGAGTTCAGTCTGCATAAAACATCTTGTGCATGTCACACGATACAGCATCCACAGCAGTATACACTGCAAACAGCAGAAGCTCTTCCTTCTTAGCCTTCGGTCCAGATGTGATGATCTCCTCCTGCTTTTGGTTCAGATCACCTTTCTCCTGAAAATCTGAGCTGGGCTTGACAAACCCTCAGCTCAGCATGATATAAAGGTAGCTCTTCTAGTGTATTTGCCATCTCCTGAGCTGTCATTGTTACCATCTCACATTCTTCTCCAATCCATGGTTAGGGTGCTGCTCATAGGGGGTCAAAGTTCAGAGGAAAGTTTGTTCAGCAAATGAATGACAATAAATCATACATGTTTGCTGATTCACAGGTTAACAGCCTGGAGGAACAGGGCTGTGTCGTTCCTGTGATGCGATTCAGCTTTATTTCAGCCACTCAACAAAACAACATTATATTATATTTAATATATATTAAATATGTGCCAACTGATTCAGTACGTTTCATGTAGAAATATGTGTGGCAACTTTTTGTTGCAGCAATGATCTCAAAACACGGGGGGGGGGGGGGCTAAGATGAATGTCTGCTGTGAGGACAGGGGGTGTGCATGTGCTCAAGTCACGTGACACGTCATTTACGCAACATTTGGTCGATTTAAAAGTTACAGTGAGATAAAATCATGTTATGGATTGCACTCAGTATATTGTGCCGACATGGTGAGATTGTGTCTGTCGAGCCGAGGAGAGCGTCGCACAATGGTTCAAACTCAAAATCTTACCAAGTATATTTGTCTTATTTCTAGTCAAAATGATCTCATTACACTTAAAATAAGACACAATCAGCTACAGGGCAACATTTCAGTAAGCTAAAGGAACTTGTTTCAAGACAGTGAATCTTGAAACTAGAGAAAAACTAGAGATTTTTCACTTGTTCCATTGGCAGATTTTTTTCACTTATTTTAAGCTAAAATATCTTGTATTAATTGAAAATAAAAAAATTTATAAATCAGTATTTGAAAATAAATTATTATTCCATTAATAAATACTTCAAATCAGAAAAAAAAGAAATAAAATCTCAATAAAAACCTCACATCAAAAATCCTTTTCCTGTGTCGTCTCATGTCCAACATCTGTGTAGGCAGAGTGTAAACACAGAGGCTGAATGGCCTTTGGTATAGGTGCAAAGCTAAGACTGTCTAACCAATGACAGAGCTCCTTACCTCACACCGGCTAATTTGCATTGCTCCGGGATTTTGGAAATTTATCCATTTATTCATTATGATGTGGTTCAGCATCATAATGCTGAACCACAGAAACACACACACACACACATATATATATATATATATATATATATATATATATATATATATATATATATATATATATATATATATATATATATATATATATATATATATATATTAGGGGTGCAACGATATTCGTATCGATATTGAACCGTTCGATACAGTGCTTTCGGTTCAGTACACATATGTATCGAACAATACAACATTTTTAATTTATTTCATCAACTTTCCTTCTGCAGATGCTGTCTGTGTTGAGCGCTCAGTGGATCTGCGTTCGACTACTCCGCCTAGGCTGCACTGTCGAGCACAGATCCACTGAGCGCAGTGCAAGCTAGCGAGACAGAAGCTAAGCTCCTTGCAACATGGCAAACTGAACCTCCCCCACCCTCATTCAGATCTGGCCTTTGGAACTATTTTGGTCTTCATGTGACGTATGACCCTGAAGGTAAGCGCGTCATGGACTAAAGTAAAACAGTATGTTGGATGTGCCACGCAATGCTCAATTACATGGGTGGGAGCTAGTGTGTTAGCGCAGTTAGCTCGTTAACGTGTTGACGCCGTCCAGCCCCACGCACGGGGCGATCCGCGGTCGCTCGTTAACGGAGATTTGCCGTGTTGTGGCGTTAAGGTCATTTCAGATTAACGCTGACAGCACTAGTGGGAACACAACGAATATGACTGCACATTTACTCCGACAGCATCCTAGTGCAAAGACAAGTGGAAGCCGACAAAAACAACAAGCACCATGCTACAAACTTTACCCGAGTCATTTAGACAGCCGTTAGCACAGGATTCTCCTTATGGGGACCTGATATGTTTAATATGCTGCTGAGAATATAGCCCAGAAGAAGCGTATAGTATAGCTTTTATTTTGAAAGAGACATTTCTCTGTAATAAACTCTCTTTTCCAAAGATGAGCGATTCCTCCATCAGATAGATTTATTTATTTTTTATTACTTTGGTGTTTCAGCAACATTAAATTTAAAAACTGTACTTTTGAGTTAAAATATATATTTATAATTTTAATAACTGACAAATTAAAAAGGCATGAACATTTTTTTTGTATCGAAAAAATATCGAACCGTGACACCAAAGTATCGAACCGAACCGTGAATTTTGTGTATCGTTGCACCCCTAATATATTTGTATATATGTGTGTGTGTATTTATACATCAATCCATTTTCTTGCTTATGGAGTTCAGGGCCTGGGACCTACTCCAGGGGCCCGTTCTTCGTACGTCGCTTACTACATCCAAGATCAAATGACACATCCAAGATCAAATCATCGCGCTAACCGTGAGCTCGCTAATCCGGTTCCCCGAACACACCTGCTGTTGACGATTACTACAGCTGGACGCAGGAATGTGACATCACTGGGTGTCGTAAAAGGGGCTACGCATCGATAGTAGAAACATTGATCGGCAACCCGCTGATTGGTCGGCGAAAATGTCGAAGGAGCGCGCTCGGTATTTTCCGGCAGCAGAGCAAGAACTCATGAGTGAGGGATTTCAGGAGTTTCAGAGTTTAATTAAAACGCAAGAGAACACTGCAAAGGCTGCAAAAGCAAGGAGAGAGGGCTGGCAGAAAGTTGCTGACAAATCAAACTCGTAGGTAATTTAATAATAATAATAATAATGGATTGGGTTTATATAGCGCTTTCCAAGGCACCCAAAGCGCTTTACGATACCACTATTCATTCACTCCCACATTCACACACTGGTGGAGGCAGCTACGGTTGTAGCCACAGCTGCCCTGGGGCAGACTGACAGAAGCCAGGCTGCCATATCGCGCCATCGGCCCCTCTGGCCAACACCAGTAGGCGGTAGGGTAGATCTATCATATGACACTATATTGTCCAATATCATATGGCATTATATTATATTATAATATGTTATATTATATCCCCTTTCACATTAGAGCCACAACAGGACCCACAAGAACATGGGAACAAGTAAAAGTGGAATACAGGAGTATTCTACAGAATGGTAATATTTATCTCTTAGATTGCTTTGCGTCTCTTGGCAAGGTAATACTGGCCTGTAATACTCTGTTAGTTTGTTTATAACAGCAACCAAGAAAAGGGCAGAGGAAAAAAAGACAGGTGGTGGTCCTGCACCCCCTCGTCAACAAGTTGGTTAAGTAAATAATACCCTCACGGGAATATCGATATCTCTCTATGAGCACACTGTCGCGCTGAGCTAAAGGATCCTGTCTATCCCGCAATATACGCTGAATTCTGAGGACTCTCCTTATCAATCTTGCACCTTCCGCAATGGGTTGGTCGCGTATACGGACAGGACATGGCTGCGACAGGCTTCCCAAATCCACCTTCGCTTTTATAGCCGTGGTCTCTCATCTTGATTACACGAAGTAATTTACAATTACTACTCTGAAATATGAATTACATCTGTAATAATCACATACATGTAATAGAATGTTAATAGTTCATTTCCCTTTTTTAGGAAATGACCTGTATGTATCTGTGTGACATCAATAAAAGGATCAAGTGCTGCATTATCTTTAGTTACATTGATGTTATTTATTTATGGTGAAACAGTGGTAAAATATCGCTGTTGCTTTCGTATAAATGAAGCGGACATACCTGCGTGGCCGCGATCTAATCCTGTTTACATAAAGTAAACCTGCTCCCGAGCAGGTTTACGCTTACGGCTCTGTTGCTATGACAGCAAGTCCCGGATGAGCTTCGGGGAACCGACTGATCCAGGATCACGCGAAATCGTCAACAATCTAATCCGGCTAACCTACTTAGCGAGGTACGAAGAACGGGCCCCAGGTCAGCTTTAAGTGTTTATAAACATGAACATTATGAACTCATGACTCCCTTGGGAAGCCTATGGTTTTTCATAGGCAGGGGATATTTGTTTTATCACAGTTCATTACCAAACAGAGCAGGGTTCTAGTTGATTTGTGGCTTTTAGGATATTATGTATAGGTGTGTAAAAGTGGAGTGAATATAATTACAAACAGCAATGCTAGTGGAGTGATGACAGACAGGGCGGTTGGGGGGTGGTGAACAGTTTGCCAACAGTTCTCCCCTGTAGAGAAGGACATCTGCCATTTCTTTTTCCTTTTAGTCAAACAATTCAGGTAGTGATGAAAGAAAATCAGACTGTGGCAGTGCTTCCAGCAGGTAACGGAGTGATAATGCAGAGTTTTTACTGCAGTGGACAGTCCCTAGTGTGACCATCGCTGGAACCAACCAGCTGATTTACACCATGGCAGCAGTCACCAGTGAAGTTCTTGGCTGCAACATGAACAATCTCAAGTAGCAATGCCTCCCATGGAGAAGGACACTAAGGCTAAACCCTTGAGGCGACTTTTGTTGTGATTTGGCGCTATATAAATAAAATTGAATTGAATTGAATTGAAAGACCAAGGGAGCACGAAGGGATGTTAGCCAACTATCAGAGCTGCAGAAAGGTGCGATGAAGAAGGTGCCTAAGAAGTACAGCAAGCTCCCCATACCTGAGGCCTTGGAAACTGCCAAGCAACGACTCAAAGCCTTGGCCAGCCGCTTGAAGGGACCATACCAGAGAGATAGAAGGCAGGAGAATTAACTAAGAGTAATCTACAGTTCAAGGTATATTCTCAGTGGCAGGGGGACACTATGAGAAGAGCCCCACCAAGGCTGGAGATGGAGCAATACTGGAAGAGCATATGGGAGTAGGATGCAACCCATATGGAGATGCTCTGTCGCCGCTGCTGTTCTGCATAGGCCTGAACCCTCTCAGTGAGGTCTTTGACAAGACTGGCTACAGATGCAGACTACAGAATGGAGCAGTTGGATCAAACTACCAGAAGGCAACATTGAAGACATAGAGGACAGTTACAAGTACCTGGGGATCCCGCAGGTGAATGGGAACCATGAAGAGGCCGCCAGGAAAGCTGCATCCACCAAGTACCTGCAGAGGGTCAGGCAAGTCCTGAGGAGTCAGCTGAACAGTAAGAACAAGATCCGGGCCATCAACACGTACGCCCTGCCCGTGATCAGGTACCCTGCTGGGGTAATAGGCTGGCCAAAGGAGGAGATAGAAGCCACTGACATAAAGACAAGAAAGCTCCTTACCATGCATGGAGGGTTTCACCCCAAGTCCAGCACCCTGAGGCTGTACGCTAAGCGGAAGGAAGGGGGCCGGGGACTGGTGAGTGTCAGCACCACAGTCCAGGATGAGACAAGGAACATCCAAGAATACATTGGGAAGATGGTCCCAACTGACCGAGTGCTCAGTGAATACCTCAGGCAGCAGAAACCCAAGAAAGAGGAGGGAGACGAGGAACCATCATGGAAGGACAGGCCCCTGCACGGTATGTACCACCGGCAGATAGAGGAGGTGGCTGATATCCAGAAATCCTACCAGTGGCTGGACAAAGCTGGACTGAAAGACAGCACAGAGGCACTAATCATGGCAGCACAAGAACAAGCTCTGAGTACAAGATCCATAGAGGCTGGGGTCTATCACACCAGGCAAGACCCCAGGTGCAGGCTGTGTAAAGATGCCCCAGAGACAATCCAGCACATAACAGCAGGGTGCAAGATGCTAGCAGGCAAGGCATACATGGAACGCCATAACCAAGTGGCCGGCATAGTGTACAGGAACATCTGTGCCGAGTATAACCTGGAAGTCCCGAGGTCAAAATGGGAGATGCCCCCAAAGGTGGTGGAGAATGACCGAGCTAAGATCCTGTGGGACTTCCAGATACAGACGGACAAAGTTGTGGTAGACAAACAGAAGAAGACGGCCGTAGTGATCGATGTAGTGGTCCCGAACGACAGCTGCATGAGGAAGAAGGAACACGAGAAGCTGTAGGGGTACCAAGAGTTGAAAGAAGAACTGAAAAAGATGTAATTTCTTACAAAGAAAGACATTTCTTGAACCATTTGGCAGTGTTCAGCCTTTTCTCCGTTTCCCTTCTGTAACAATGATTTCTTTACAGCCTCCCAGACAGCTGTTTGGGAATCACGCTGTTGCAGAGATGCTATTGTGCCTGTCAAACTATGTTGTCTTTGGCATTTTGTAAGAAATTAAATGTGTTTGAGAGCACAGTTTAAAAGATACAGTTTAAAATTGGTTCTTTGCTAAGTCTGTTATGTACGTGCTAGACACAATACTGGTTCATCCCTTGACTTGAGTGCCTTTTTTATGTTTCAGTGATCAATGGCTTAACAAACAAAAACATGCTTCTGAAATGCTTGATTTTCTTTAGGATTGGTTAAACTAAAAGACGTTGACAAGGAATTTTAAGGGTTTTAGGAAGCATAAAACCGAAATCAGTTGTATTGGATACGAGTATAAATGAGTGCTTAGGCTCATGCAAGAAAAAACATCTTAGACAGGATATGACAAAACGTACTGTGATACAATTCTTCATTACTACAGCTCATTGAGTGCTTTTGTAAAAAGTCAAATCTGTGTGCTCCATTAAACCCTGTAGAAGTTGTTTCGAATGCTGACAGTGGACAAACAAAGTTGTCATTTAGCTTAAACATTAACAGTAGAAAAGGCCCGATAGGAATCTAACATCCTTGGAATCAAGCTGTGGGAGTGAGTTTTGAAACCTTTCTGTAGGACTGCTTTAAACTTGCCTTCTTGGTGATGTGTTGTCTGATGTCTTGTTTGACTTGAGCAGATTCTTTACGTGCTTTAAGTTTCTAACACATTTGCTTTAACCAGTAATTGAAACTGCTGAGTAGGAAGTACTAAAGTGGGTGTTGAGCATGTTGGGTGTGTTCTTATTACCTGTTTCGATGTTTTCTTTTAATTGAAAGCGTTTCATGAATATGAAATGCTTCTGCGTAATGTTAAACGTTATAAAATATTCTTATGATTTAAACTCTGTATTCATGGCTTATTCTTTCCTGGCCTTTCCTGTAAGCACTTTTATGCTCGGTGGTAAAATATCACAGAACAGTTTGGCGAGTGTCATACCGCCTGGATTAGTGGCTCAGCTGGTAATTCAGAGATTTATGTAGCTGAGTTTGCTGTGTCATGCTGATTTGGGGAGACTGGACACAGACCTGAGTCATTCTCTTCTGGGTGATCACAGTGGTTACTCTCCTCCCTTCCTCATCTCACCCTGCAAAGAAATCTTTGTTGTTCTGCCTTGACCTCTTCCTCTGTGTTAGTTTGCTGTCCTTTCATTAGCTAGCATTAGGTCTGTCTCATTCTCCTCTCCTCCATGAATTTATCCCCACTAATCCCATTACATGCTTGTCCTTGTCCCACATTTATCAAACATACTTTTTAAAATCAAACAGTTAGAAATGACATTCATTACTTCATTATGTAACATGTCCCTGTGATCTAAACAGCCTGTTAGCCCTCGGAGCACATTTAAGTAAATTGAAATAATTGTGCCGATAAATTGGATTTGAAAGCTCTTATTCTAATTTTCTGTTTTGATGATATTTGGGATATGCTGTTTATGTAGAACAGCTAAAACTAGTTCTTTATATTCCCATATAAATGATAAACACACATTATTTACAAAACACTGCCCGGTGGACGCCAAAGGACGGCCTGTTTTGATTATGCTGGGATCTTTTTGGAGCGCACATTTTTGGTCTACGATCAAAGCTGCCACACCACGCTGGATTAATCTCCCAGTAGCTGAGTTTATGAAGTCATAAGAAAGGAATGTCCCACATGTTCCTGGTGTTACACCATATTTGGACTGGGACACCTTTGCTAACCTCTGTTGCTCAATGACACACTGATTTGAATCTGGAGGTGCTGGCGACATATTTGCAGCAGTGTGGGTTCACAGAGGCTGTTTGGACTCTGAGCATGTGACACACCAGTAGCGTGCCACACTGGGCCTCTCGGGGTGGCGTACAGTGTCACTGTGTGTGTCTATTTAAGAGTTTGTCGTGTAAATGAGGACAACCAAGATATGTGAAGTATAGAGTGGTGTACCACAGTGACAGGTTAATGTCAGTGTGTGAGTGTGTGTAGCAGTTTGTGTGGCCAGAGAAGGTCAGCAGCCTCCAGAGGACAAAGCGCTTGTGTTCTTCCACAATCACCCGTTTGATCAGACAGATCATTTGGCATCTGTCAGGCTAAAAACAACAACACAACATGAAACCAAGCATACGCTCTGCAGTCCTGCAGCTAACTCCTGACAGTCTGTCTGCTGTAGGCTGAAGAAATCAGGGGCTCATTCATCTGCACCTGTCAGCGTCTTTATGCTAACAATAGATCAAACAGTATGTGTCCACAGGATGTGTAATGTTGAAGGTTACCGTACATCCTTATCTCCAGCACTGAGAATCAGTTATCACTGATCGCTGTCTCTGCTTTGTTTTGACATATTTCAGTTGCCTCACTTTATATTGTAAGGTAAATACCCTACAACATTACAGAGAAGAAGAAGTAATCCCAGGCTCGGTGAGGGGCAGCCATCTGCCGTCACCAGCTGGAGGTGATGAGTGGAAGACTCGATAGGCCACTCTTATTTTCATCCACTGCTTCGTTACCTCGACACGATGTTTTGGATCATCGTCATGCTTGAACATCCATCTTCATGGGACGAAGGTTCCTCGTCACAGTACGATACGCGCTCCTGTCTATTGGCCCCTCCATGCAGGGAGGTCATCTTGTGCTCTTAGCAGAAAAGTGACCCATGTTTCCACCGCTTTACTGTGGGGGTGGTGTTCTTTGGTTTTTAGTGATTGTAAAGAAGTTTTCACAGACAAACCATCACAAAAAACCCATTAAGTGCCAACATAACATAAACCTGTAGTTTTAAAAATAAATAACTACGAATTTTCAAAAACTTCTTAACAGAAAATCTGTTTAAACAAAAAGGTTTTGACCTGCTTTTTAAAAGAATGGACAGAGTCAGCTGTAGACTGGTGCAGAGCCTTGGTGGTTTCTCTAATCCACAGAGGCCAGTACATTAATCTAAATGCAGTGACACAAACACATTGATAATTTCTTCCAGTGCAGCAGAGGAGACCATGTTTAGAAATGTTAGGAGTGAGATAAAGATTTTACACAGTTGAAACTCAGAGAAGACTCAAACGCCAAGATTTTGAATGCTGAACTTAGCATGTGAACAAAAATAGAATAGAATAGAATGCATTTTATTGTCACTACACACATGCACAATAAGCTTCAGAGCATCTCCTGTTCAGTGCAGACGTGGGAAAAGAAAGAGGGGTGAGTTGCACAGTTCTGCAGCACTATCTACAAATATAGAAACAAAACATAGTGCTATATATTACAGTGTGGGTTACTGCACCTAAATTAAGTGTTGCACAGTGGTGATGATAGTTGTGTAGTCTGTGTGTAGAGGTCCTAGATTGGGGGGTGGAACTGTGTTTATCATGTGTGAGTTCAGGCTGGTTATGGGTCTGTGGGTCTCCTTGCTGATGCACCTGTAGCGCCTCCCTGAGGGAAGCAGGTTGAACAGGTTAGAACCAGACTGGGAGCTGTCCTTGATGATGTTTGCTGCTCTGCTGAGGCAGCGGGAGGAATAAATGTCCTTCAGGGAGGGGAGGGGGCAGCCGATGATCTTCTGTGCTGTCTTGACCACACTCTGAAGCCTCTATCCGCCTTAGTGCAGCTGCCGTACCATACTGTGATGCAGTAGGTTAGCAGGCTCTCAATGGACGAGCGGTAGAAGGTCAGCAGCAGGTTGGAGTTCAGCTTGTACTTCCTGAGGACTCTCAGGAAGTGCAGCCGCTGTTGGGCCTTCTTGACGACCGCTGAGATGTTGTCTGTCCAGGAGATGTCAGCAGAGATGAGGACACCAAGGAACCGGGAGGTGTGGACCCTCTCCACACACTCCCCGTTGATGTAGAGGGGGGCCAAGTCAGTGCCTCCTGACATTGACAATGACCTCTTTGGTTTTCTTAGTGTTCAGTCCCAGGCTGTTTTCTGAACACCATGCTGCCAGCTTCAGGACTCTGTATGCTGAATCTTTCATCCGGGCTGGACTTCTTATTCTTGACTGAACTTGGCTTTGCCCTGGTGAGTTCTTTTCTTTCTCAGAACCAACCCGATTCACCTTTCTGAGCTCACCCCGGTCCACTGACAGAGGTGGAGGGCCAGCTTCAGTTTTTAAAAACAAATTTCGATGTCGGCCGCTGTCATCATGTACCCCAGCTTCGAGGTGCAGTTATTGGAACTGAACTGAACCTCATTTCTTTGCGCTGTGGTGTATCGCCCCCCGAAATTTGTTACGGATTTTATTTCTGAATTTGCTGACTTACTGGGGAGTGTCGTCTTACGCTATGATCGTATTTTAATTCTTTGTGATTTTAACTTCCACGTTTGTTGCGAGGACGGCTCACTAGTCAAAGACTTCCTTGCTCTTATGAATTCGTTTAATCTCACCCAGTTCGTAAGTGATCCAACTCACACAAAAGGTCACACACTCGACTTGGTACTGTCCCGTGGTTTGGATATCTGCATCACGGACATTAAGGACTTCGGGATTTCGGACCATTTTCCGGTTTTGTTTAATACTGTTATTAACAATGTTGATTTGTATAGTGATGGTTCTCTACGGCAAACGCGCTCGATGAGCTCTCAGTCACTTGCTCATTTCACTGCTGCTTTTCTTGATTCTCCTCTTTCTGATGTTAATGGTATTGCAGATTTATCAGCGGAGGAACTTGCCAACCTTCTTAATACTACATGCGCCGACATTCTTAATTCGGTGGCACCTCTGAGGACAAAAAGTGCCAAATTGTTACGCCAACCCTGGCGTAATGACCCTACCAGCGCCCTTAGGCGTGGATGTCGGCGCGCTGAGCGAAAATGGAAAAAAGATAAACTCCATGTCTCTCTGGACATGCTTCGTAAATGTCTATCTAGGTATCAAAAGTCTGTTAAAGCTGCTAAATCTGCCTCCTTCTCTGGTATTATTTGGTCTAACTGCCATAATCCCCGAGCCCTTTTTAGTATTTGTAATTCCTCGATAAACCCTTGCCCCTTTACTTGTAGGGATGCCTCTCCTGTACTTCGTGATAATTTTTTTAAATATTTCACTGACAAAATTTAAGTTCTGAGGGCGTCTCTCTCATCTTGAGTCGTTGTTAGTTTCTGACTCTGTTCCAGTCCCTGAATGCTTGACTGTCCTTCAACAGTTCAATCCACTGTCTTATTCTCATTTAACAGCTATAAGTGATCATCTCTAACTCCCCCCGTGATATCGTTCCCTCTCGTTTTCTTAAGGAAGCTTTGCACACTATCGGTCCCTGTATCCAACTTTTACTAAATGTATCCCTGTCATCAGGTTGTGCACCGTCAGTATTTAAGCGCGCTGTCGTGCAACCCATTATAAAGAAAAAGGATCTTGACCCTAGTGCTCTAACTACAGACCGATCTCCAAACTCCCTCTTATATCCAAAATTCTGGAAAACGTGGTTCTAAAACAACTTCAGTCCTTCCTTGATACTAACGGTATCAGTGAAAGTCAGTCTGGCTTTAAACCTCGCCATCGCACTGAGACAGCGTTAGTTAGGCTTTTTAATGATCTTCTTCTACCTGTGGGCCATTGTTTTAGTTTTACTAGATCTGACTGCTGCCTTTGACACAGTCGACCACAAGATTCTCATCTCTAGAACATGTCGTTGGTCTTAAAGTTATAGCTTTATCTTGGTTCATCTGTCAAAGAGGTCGTTTTCCGTAGCCATGGGGCAACACTCCTCGGCCTCTGCCCCATTGTGGTGTGCCTCAAGGATCTGTGCTCGGCCCAGTTCTCTTTTTCCTTGTACATGCTGCCTTTGGGAGTAATACTTAAAAAATATAACATTTCCTTTCACTGCTACGCCGACGACATACAAATTTATTTCCCTTTGACATCAGATGTCTCTACGTCTCTGGAACCCCTGTTTGACTGTCTAAATGAGGTCCAAACGTGGTCACGTCTCTCACACTGAACGAGGATAAGACAGAAGTTATAGTTTTTGATAGTCACACCCCGCTGGAACAACTGCCTTAGGGTCCCTTGGTAGCCATCTCTCACTCACTGTTAGAAACCTTGGTGTTTTCCTGCTCTTTCAAACTCGAGAAACAGATCTCCTCTGTGGTAAAAAACTGTTTCTACCAGCTGCGTCAGATATCTAAAGCAAAGCCATACCTCCCTTTGAAGGACCTTAAAAAACTCATTCATGGTCTTATCACTTCCAGATTAGACTACTGTAATTCTCTCTACTCGGGCCTCCCACCTTCCTCTATTCACCGGCTCCAGTTAGTTTGAAATGCAGCTGCGCGTCTCTTAACTGGAACTAGAAATTATGCCCACATCACACCAGTTTTAGCCAACCTACGTTGGCTCCCTGTTGATTATCGTACCAATATTCAAAATTCTTTTGCTTACCTTTAAAATTTTGAACAATTTATCTCCCAGCTATCTACGCGAGCGCCTCCATTTGTAAATCCCTAATAAGGCACTTAGATCTTCCAATCAAATGCTCCTGACGCAGCCGAGGTCTCGTCTGAAGTCCAGAGGGGATCGGGCCTTTGCTGTCGTACCTCCCAGACTCTGGAGTACCCTCCCTCTTTATATTCGTTCCTCCGAGTCCATGCAATTGCATCTTAAAACTTAGTCTGGCTTTTGATCCAAACTACTATGTTATTTCTATTTTGTTTATTTATTTATTTATTTTGATAACACTTCTGAAGCGTCAGAGCTGTCCTTGCCTGTGATAGAGCTGACCTGCCATAGGACACTGGGAAGAGTGTAAATCCAGGCTGAATTCCTTGTGTTGGACAGTATTTGTGTGCAGCAGCAGAGCGCACAAATCAAACTGTATGTTTTGGTAAGCCTGGCCTTCTTGTACTGGATGTCAGTGAGCCAGTAGCTGGTGAGTTTATCACATTAACATTTTTACTAGCAATTTCACTAGCTGGGACCACATCCTCAGTTACGATGAACGATGATGGATGAGGGAGCGTGTACTGGTGCTGCAATGTGGGGAAGGCCTCAAAGAGGACCGGCAGCGGCTCCTGGGCTCCAGGTGGGCATGAAAATGAGAACCGAGGGTATTGGTGAAGGGGGCATATATAAACTGAGGCGGCGAGCATGAGGTGTGGTCCCACTCCTGAAATTCAGATAATATCTCCACTTAGAATAAACTGGGTCAAAGAAAAAGTGCCTCTGATTGGGCTGCTTTCTACAGTTGGCTGTGAGTCCATTGCAGGGCATCAAACATGGATAAGGGGTTGTTTCAACAGTAATTCTATGATGAAAAATTAACGAGGCATTTATCAGGATCTGTATTTAATTTAATATCTATTTAACATATTTAATCAATATAAAGCTCAGTGTCTATTTCTTAGCTTGTAAAGTTGTGAAATTCATGGCAGATTCACTTCTTGGCTGTTTTGCGTTTTATTAGATAGTTGATAATAAAGAGTGTCTTTGCCTGTGGCTTTGTTAAGACTGCAGGTTTTTGTCCGCCTGACCTTTGGTGACCTTGGCGAGCTCAGGATGAACAGGCTGTCTGCTCTGTTTGGGTGTGATGCTGCCTGCAGAGACAGTCTACTCTCATGCAGACACAACATCTTTACTGATATAACGTGGTCATGGACTCTTCTCTGTTCTTCCTTATTAAATAATAGTAAAATGACTCTGCAGTTTTGATTCAAAATGCACCAGGTCTGCTCAGTCTGAATCACACCGTTAGAGCCACACCAAATGATTGGAGCACCAATGTTAGCACTCAAAGAGTCTAAGCAGTACCACTACCAGCTTTGGCCAGTGCAGGAGTGAACATGTAGATCCATGTTCTACTGAGCAGACACTGAGCAGAGGCAACATGCAGTAAATGAATTAGTGGTCTCCACATGTTTGCACCCAAAGTTTCCCTGCTTTTGTGAGCTGAGCTGTTTTAATATTTTCCATGTATTAGATGATACTGTCCAATGCTTCCAGGGCTGTGAAGATGGAAATAATGATGTTGCAGTCGTTGCTGAAGTGTTGGTACCATTTGAAGGAAGTCATTAAAGCGCCAGAGCGAGCAGACAAGGCAAGCACTCAAAGAATGTGGAAGGCAGTCGGGGAAAGTTGCCATGGACGGACTTAATTCCTCCCAGCCCCAAACAGCTTTTATACTGTGGACAAAAATACATGAAAGTGTGTGTGTGTACCTGTTTAGATGTCTCTGTGGGGACCAAGAATTGGAATGTTACTATACTTGTGGGGACCAACAGTCATTTATGAGGACAAAAGTGCCTCACGAGTTTGAGACTCACAATGTGGTTCTAGTGTCAGGGTTACAGTTAGGTTATGGTTAGGTTTAGGTTGAGCGTTAACCATCCATTATTGATGGTTACGGTGAGCGGCTAGGATGTGTCCTCACTAAGATATCAAAACTAGAATGTGTGTGTGTGTGTTAGTGAAAGGAACTGTAACTGGTCCCAGTAGCAGCAGGATACAAACGCCATAATGACACAGCTGCCTCTCGTCTGCCTTCCTCCCCTGAGTGAAATAAGACGTTTGGGACCTTTGAATAGTTTTTTGAAAATATTTTTTTGTTTAAAGAAAGGAAAGAGAAGTTTAATCCTTTAACTATTTAACTGTTAGGTGTCAATCCCTGGGAGGGTTCCCCCCTTTTATTTGGCGTGGAGTCAGAATTATGGCTTCTCCACACTGTGGAAGTAGCTCTTTGACACAGTCGAGCAGTCATTGGTCATAACAGGATCATTTAAGACTCGATGATGAATAAGACTGTTGAAGTGCATGAGAAGGATCTCATATAAAACAGTCTGTGTCTGCTCCTCAATTCAATTTAATTCAGAAGACCCCTATGAGTGCAAGATCAAGGAAACAGTTCACCCTGCCTGGGATAGTGTTACCAGGGCCCTGCCCTGGAGCCAGGCCCGGGGAGGGTGCCAGAAGCTGTACATCTGGTGGCCGGGCACTGGTCCATGGGGCCTGGCTGGGCACAACCCGAAAAAGGGACATGGGCCCATTCTTATGCAGGCCCACCACCTGCAGTGGGCGCCATAGGGGTCGCATGCAATGTGTGCCACGTGGCAGCCAGGATCAGAGGCCATGGTGGACGGATCCCCGGCTACCAAGACCAAGACTAGACTTAGTGTCTCATAGTCATTGAAGAACTCTGACTTGCTTCCTGTTCTAGTTGTTCTCTGGAAAAAAATCTGCAGGTCAAACAGGTGCACATACAAAGAGCACATTATTGATTAAAGCCTGGAAAACAACTGAGGCATTTGTCAGCCCGGCACGCTTGAAATGTCCAAGTGTTGAAAACAGTTTTCCATTCGTCACCTCCCCAATGTCCACCAGATGGAACGTGTTTCTAAGATCAAGCTTAGTGAAGATTATTGCTCTATGTAGTGGCTAAAAGCTCCAGCTGAAGCTGTTCTACAGTGGCTGGATGCAAAGCCCAATCACCATATAACACAACGCCTCGCAGATTCATTCCCCATTCTGACTCTGGGATGTGTTGCACTCAGAGAGAGGAAATGTTTGCTGCTATTAGCGTGAATGCATCCCTCCCCGATGGCTAATATAAGCCCCCATGGTGGTATTGTCAATCCTCACAAGAACAGTAGGAAGCGCCTGAAGAAACCACCCAGCGCTGAAACCCTCTTAAACAGCCAAGCCAGACCACCAGGATGGCTGAGCCATCATACCCAGTAGCCGAAGGTATAATCTAAAGGGGACTGTTTTGTGCAGGCGAAAAAGAGTCAGGAATGCTGTGAGCAGGGCTGTGGAAGCTCTGCCATAGCCACCACCAAACAACTGAGTTATTTTTACACATCGGCTAGCATCTGGCCAATCCACCACCTTTCATTGCTCATGCCGTTACAAAACAAACAAACAAAACAAAACCCATCAACCCATAAATACGAAGAATCACTGTCGGCCCACCAGGCAAATGCCCAGTATGCCCGATTGAAGGCACTCACAGCTATGGCCTCTGACAGAGTGATGTAAAAGAGATGGAGTCCAGAGATAAACCCAGAATTGTTATATGTTGTACTAGAGACAACACACTCGTTTTGCAGGATCCACCTGTGTTATCGCACAGGGAGAATTGATGTGGCCATTCTTCAGTCCTTCTCTACCACTCCTCCTGAGTAAGTCTGCTCAGCTGCACTGACTTCTCACGATGTTCTTGATGAGGAAGCTGATCGTGACTTGTAGTTTCTTTCAGTATTCAGTTATGGCAGTGGTGTCCAAACCCAGGCCACGAGTGTCCTGCAGGTGTTAGACGTGTCCAGCTGATTTAAATGGCTCAACATGCCTTGAAGTTCTCCAGACGCCTGGTAATGAACTAATCATTTGATTCAGGTGTGTAGACCCAGGGTGAGATCTAAAACCTGCAGGACACCGGCCCTCGAGGCCTGGAGCTGGCCAAGTTATGAAGCTAACTATTCTCAAGGCTAATGTAACAAGTTCTTCAAATGATTTCGTTTGCAGTACGTATTTTTCAGACCATAAGCTGCAGGGGATTATAAGGCACATTAAGCGAAACAAAGCAGCCAGATAAATCAAACTTTATTAAACTCATTCTTCTTGCTTCCTCCACTTCTCTACCATTGATTCATTAATGTTGAATTCTCTGGCAGCGGCTCTATTCCCATGTTGTTGCAGTATATTAATGACTAACCTCGTATTGTGGATGGATTATCTCAGTTGTTCTCCTGACTGAAGTTTGGTCCGTTTACAGCAGTGGTGTCAAACTCAAATACACAGTGGGCCAAAATTCAAAACTGGAACAAAGTCGCGGGCTAACGTTAATATTTATTGAAATATATTTATTCCTCCAGATATAAGAATGAATCTTTTCTTATGGACTCAAACACGTTTTGCTGAAAAACTGAATATGGAACAAGCAAAGCTTAATACTAAACAATATATATATTAGCTGTATAATACCAGTAGGCCAGCTCTAATAGTAATTTGGTATGGCTTCGCGGGCCAAATGTAATTAGGTTGCGGGCCAAATTTGGCCCACGGGCCAGAGTTTGACACCTATGGTTTACAGCAGGGGTGTCAAACTCCAGGCCTCGAGGGCCGGTGTCCTGCAGGTTTTAGAGCTCACACTGGGTCAACACACCTGAATCAAATGATCAGTTGATTACCAGGCCTCTGGAGAACTTCAAGAGATGTTGAGGAGGTCATTTAGCCATTTGAATCAGCTGTGTTGGATCAAGGACACATTTAAAACCTGCAGGACACCGGCCCTCGAGGTCTGGAGTTCGACACCTGTGGTTTACAGCATCCTGCCATGCGATTGCATTTGTCTCTAACCATCAGGAACCCTCACGTTAACTTTTATCGAGTGGAAAAGTGTTAGTGTTCGTCCTCCAGCTTCACTGTGTTTATGCTAACACAGCTGTGTCGCTAGCGATCATGTAGCACATCATTATATACCAGCTAGCCCAACTTCAGTAACCCTACAAACGTCACTGCTGTTTAGTTTCCTGTCTCCATTTATGTTGGAAGTGATAGCAGAGCTGTACGTTTTAATTTGTTCAGAAATCTCTCAGTCAGAACATGCTATATCATGCTTAGGCACTAGCAAAACCAGTGAGCTACCTTCCGCTAACTTCCTGCTAACTTCCTGTTAACTTCTAAGTCCGTTAAATATAATAAATTCTGTTTTCATGGATGCCTGGATGTTAAACTTCATAGTTACACCTGGTAAAGCAGCAACACTGATCGTTTTATTAAAGATGAAAGAATTTAGACCGTTTTTAACTCTCAGTGATGCTGCAGTGTTCGTTTGACTTTGGGTCCTGAAGGACGGAGTTTAGGACCCAGATTACTCCCAGATTTAAGAGCACCTTAGTCCAAAAAATATGGCAATAACGACGGCCGCTTGCATGTTCTACAAAAAAATGGTGCTTTGTTGTGTATCCGACGGACAAACACCAAACCAGTTCCACACCACTGAAGTTGCAGCATTTTTACAAACCAATTCTGGTTCATGTGTTTCACTCAACGATCTGCTTTCCCCCTTCTCATTCTCTATCGCCACCATGTGGGTATGAAAACAAAGGCACTGCGCATGCGCACTTTACCCATATTCTATCGCGATATTTAATTTTTTTATCGTTGCCCAACATTAAACCAGTATTACCATGAACAGTATAATGTGGCACAGCCATAGGTGGGCTGGTAGGAATGCTGCGGAGGGAGGAGAGAATGGGTTAGCCAGAGTCTAGAGTGAGATGTACACTTACAGAGAGAGTCGAAACCATCCTACCGGGCGATGTGGTGACAAGAAGCAGGTAGTAAGCGACGTAACAGGCGTGTCTTTTCCTCTGTAGAGCTAACACTCCTGCTGTTTTACTTCTGTACTCCTGTGCATACGTCAAGGGATGTCACAATCACATTTTACAGCATCCATGTTATATTAGAGATACTTTAGTCCCAGCAAAGTAGTGTACTGTTGTTGTTTGCTCCATTGCAACAAAACATGCAATGACATACTGAATTGCACCAGTTTTTAGGACGTCTATCTTTTACTTTCTGTGGGTTTTTCACTGCTTCTCTGCGATCAGATGAATTGTGCACACTATTTGCTCTTCCACAGCTTTATTTTTAGTCTCTGAATGCTCCCATCACTTCTGTGATGACAAAAGTCATGATTATGCCATAGTCAGTCTATTTATATAGACCAAAGGCTCATCAGCAGATCCAAACCGACAGAAAGGCCACGGTTTCCTAAGAATAGAGCACTTACATTCACATTGAAATGTCCTGTAACGTAGACACCGTTATCATGGTTTTGTTAACCTTAAAGAACAAAACTATGTGCCTGTTTAAATATTTATGGTCTGTATATACATTAATAATATTTACCATTAAAGGCAGTTTACTTTATACCTAGATCATCGATCACAGTGCATCGATCGGCTTCCTGCTTTACTTCCTCATTGATGACTGAGATGCTGCAATTAGTCCTCCAAAATATTAAGCAGGGTGCACGCCATCCCATCAGTGTCCATACTCCTGACATAGAGTGAGATTTCCTGAAGCCTTGCTATTTATAGCTGCAGGAGGCAGCTTCTAGCTTCTCCCTAGAGGAAGCTGTCCTTGTTTTTGTCTTCATCAAAAAACCTTAAAATCTAAAAATACAGACACCAGGTTCTTTGTTGGGCTTCTCTTTGTGGTTTGCTGTGGCTTTGCATCTGCTCTGCATCCCTGACCATCAATGTCACCAACATGTGTTCAATGATCAGCCAGTTCACCTCTGAGGGACTTTGGTCTATTCAAACTGGCTGAGATGCTGTGGCTTAAAAAGGCGGTTCAGACTTGAAAACCCTCCGATGGGCTGAATTATAACTCTAATAAGAATAAATAGCTACATTTACAACCTGCATGTTGTGTTTACTTGTGTTGTCTGTGTCTAATATTAACATTTTGTTGATGATCTGAAACATTAAAATGTAACATTTTTGGATTCATTCCTGTGGAGCTCAGGTCGGCACTCCCAGTCAGCGAGCCATGGCATGTATGTATGTGTATGTGGAGACATGCGTCTGTATGTTCGCATGCATGTATTTATACATACATGTATGCATGTGCGTGTATGTTTGTATGGGTGTATCCGTATGTTTGCAGGTGCATGTATAACTTGTACATATTGTTCTTGTGTAAATGTAAATTTGTCTGTGATTGTGTAAATACTTCACACACATGGAGAAATGTCAAACAGCCTTTCATTGTTCTTGTAACAGTGACAATAAAAGCTATTCTATTCTATTCTATTCTATTGCTCTGTCATGCATTCTTGCATCTCTTGCCTGCAAGCACACTTTGCAGAGTGCACTCTGTAGTTTATTTTACATAATAGTTAATACAGTACTTGTATTTAAGTGTATTTCGGTTTAGTTTTTTACATCTCATAGCACTGCAAACACTTATAAAGCATAAAGTTTACTGAGAACCGATTAGTAATTAGGGATGGGTACCGGTGTCCGGTGCCATGATGGCACCGGTTCTGACATAAACAGTGGTAACCAGACTGAAAGGCAGCGCACATTTCGGTGCTTTATTTCTGTGCTTTTTTTTTCCTGAGCTGTGATACACTTTAGATTCTAGCCAATCATTTTACGTTTCCGAGGATAGTAGGCGGGCCCAGGTACGTACGTTCTTTTAGAGCAGAGCTACAGATTAAAAATGCCCAAGGCGAAGCGGTCAAAGTCTGGCTGTACTTCACAGCAGAAGATGCAAACTCAGCAGCAACAAGTGCTTTAAGCTGATACTGTGATACTGTCAAAGGAGGTAACACCTCGAATCTGATGACACACCTGGCGACGCATAGCATTTTTTTTAAAAGCCGAGAAATGCGCCGTATTTGATAGCTTGCTGCGAGACCTCACACCGTGCACATCTACTGCGGGTGTGGTGCCTGTTATCGGACCCGGAGTTAGCAACATCCCCCAAAAACCCGAAGAGGAGAGTCCTGGCCCCTAGCCCTGCCAGTGTAGCAGAAATGATGAGGATGATGATGCAGCAGCAGCCGTTTTTCTCTGCCTGAGTAGCTTAATGTTGTTCGTGTGTAATTTACGTTGAGTAGGCTAACCACGTTATTACATTAATGCATGTAAGGTGAACTAGCAAACATCATCATAGCTACATGCGGCTGTCTTCTTGTTTGATGGCAGATACTCCCTTCACCCTGGCCAAAAAAGCTAAAATGACCAAAGAAAAAGAGGGAAACAGCTAAACATGAGAGGTTTTTGGACAAAGTTTGTGTTTTTTCCATTGTTTAAGCACTGCTTCCAGCCAAGAGTGATACCATATATGCCCCATAGCTGCAGAAAAGGCTAACATTGTTATCTTTTTACAAAAAAAACAGCTGAACATGAGAGGTTTTTGGACCAATTTTGTGTTCTCCATTCGTTAAGCACCGGTTTGAGCACCGTTTAAGCACCGGCACCGTTTCAAAAGTAACGGTTTGGCACCGGTATCGGATAAAACCTAAACGATACCCATCCCTATTAGTAATAAGAGCCTTCTTGTAGTTCCACTAAACTGCACGATAAATCATAGAAGTAATTCAGACAGGGAATTTTACAGTGGGGCAAAAAAGTATTTAGTCAGCCACCGATTGTGCAAGTTCCCCCACCTAAAATGATGACAGAGGTCAGTAATTTGCACCAGAGGTACACGTCAACTGTGAGAGACAGAATGTGAAAAAAAAATCCATGAATTCACATGGTAGGATTTGTAAAGAATGTAAGTAATGGTAATGGTAAATGGTAAATGCACTGGTTCTTATATAGCACTTATATAGCACTCTTCTACCCTCCCTAAGCACTAAACCAGTTCCAGAGCATCTAATAAAAGCACTGGCAGCAACAGGGGCCAGTATCCCGCCCAAGGTGACTTTGGCACGCAGACTGGAGCAGCCGGGGATCGAACTACCGACTGACGTCCTGAGCCACAGTCGCCTCTTTTCCAGTAGAACATAACTGCCTCAGCTCAACTTGACTCTACTCGACTCTGTTTCTCAGTTACAGTTGAGCACCACCTCAGTGTGGGTGGGGCTGTTACAGCAACACAACCTGAAAGTCCCGTGATGTCATTTGTATGTGACGCAAACACAACAAGCGATGACATCCCGGTGATGGAACATCTGCACCCCGTCACTGGACTTCCTGTGTAGCCGTTTCCCTCGTTGCCAGGCAGGTTTGAGTCTTGAAGGGTTCGCTCTCATAACTGATCCAGTGATGTCACTTCCTGGCCATCAGTGGCATGTATCTGGGACACAAACTGGGCTTGGAACTGGGTGAGAGATGAAACTCTGAGAAGCTCTTCAGACGACGCTGACCTGCATGACTGAGGACCTGCACAGACTTGCTGCCTCGCTCTTTGTGAGGAACGTCCTTCAGGAGTATGAAAGGGAAACTAGCAGTTTATTGAAACCAGCTCCGCTTCAACCTCAGATGCACACAAAGTAGACTCGTTCCCCAAAAGTTTGCACTTTGGATCCCAGGTATCGAACCAGCAACCCTCTGATTAGCAGATGAGCCAGTCGGGCTACAGCTACCCTACGTGTGTGTGTGTGTTGCCTGTTCATTCACATAATCCATCTTATCTCTAATGAAAAAGCCAAATGAAATCCTCAGATTTGCCCCTCAGGTTCCCACAGTGTTCAGGTCACACCAGGCCACAGTCCCACATTTGAGCCACGACTGTGGGTCACACAGAGGACAGAGCATGTCCTTTAGCCTTCTTTGTTTTTGGATTGTGTGCCACAGAGTCTCCCTGAAGATGATTTTGGCACGTTTGCTGAGATTGTTTGAAAAACAAGCTAAAGAACACGTCCACGATGTCACAGCAGCTGTGGGCCTCGATGGAGCCCACGTTTGTCCTGGAGGCGTCCTCTGTGGAGCGAGGCCGGCTCACATGGTTCAGTCTGAACAGGGTGAAGCTCCAGCTTTGACCTCATTAACTTCCAGTAGTGGAAAAGCAGCTGTAGCTGCATTTTTCATCACTATTGATGGGATGCTGCTATGACCTGCTGTTAGTGGGAGCTCAAAGCCTGAGGCCATCATTAAGATCTGTGTGGGTCTGTGTGGGTCTGTGTGTGTGTGTGGGTCTGTGTGGGTCTGTGTGTGTGTGGGACACTCACTGAGTAGTAGTCGACTGACCGACCCAAACACAGTGACTTCATATCACAGGAAATATTCAGCTCAGGCTTCTGTCTGACGCTTTGCTGTCTCACATTTAAATCACAAAGGTTGTTTCTACAAACACCCACTCATCTATCGTCCTCTTTCTCACAGACCCACTGCTGAACTCACAATATCATTTATTTTCCTTGTGTTTGATTGGTGGTACAGTTGTTTTATTTTGTGTGTTTGTTACACAGGAAAGCTGTTATTGATCAGTTTGAGAGTAAAACAGAAATTGTGCGTGTAAATGTGGAGATTGCAGTCGTTTCATGCTGTAACCTACAAAATGCTTTGTGCAGACGAGTCAGTGGCAACGTGTGGCAACTATTCTGGTTTGCCAGCGACGTTTCCAGATAAACACTGGTGGCAGCTGCTGCCATGGCAACACCATTGTGCTCCCTCCCTCCCTCGCTCGTCTCCCCTCCCTCTCCCCAACCACTCCTCTCTCTCATGCTCCGCCGGCTCAGAGAGCAAGGACCAGAGAGGAGAGAGGTCAGCTCGATTCAGAGGACAGAAAGAAGAAAGGAATAACCCGGCGTGGACGGGGACAGGATGAGCGAGGACAGCCACTCCCACTACAGGCTGGACCCCAGCGATCGCCTCAATGGGCTGGGACAGAGGAGGAAGAGACCCAAGAAGGTAAACGAATAGATGGAGAGCCACGTGGTGCAAAGTGTGTAAGGATGGAGCACCCCACCCTGCAAAAAGAGAAAGGAGGTGGGGTTAGGTGAGGTTTGTTTATGTGCAGACGAGCGTCCACATGATGTTAGGAGCACCGAAC
This sequence comes from Rhamphochromis sp. 'chilingali', assembly GCF_963969265.1. Taxonomy (NCBI): domain Eukaryota; kingdom Metazoa; phylum Chordata; class Actinopteri; order Cichliformes; family Cichlidae; genus Rhamphochromis; species Rhamphochromis sp. 'chilingali'. Next base: position 34,974,784 of record NC_137942.1, on the reverse strand, counting down.
CATCTCTCACCCCGTCGTCTCCTGTGGAGTGTGTGGCTGCTCCCCCACAGCAGTTGTATCCTCTCTCATATCCTCTGTCTCCTGGTGTTGTGTTGCTCCACAGTGAGTCGTAGTAGGAGGCTCACATGCTGTCAGGGTGGGTCCCTGCTCGCTCTTTGTGTGCCTGTCGTTGGGGGTTTTGCTGTTTGCAGCTATCAGGAGGTTTGTGTTGTAGCCTGATGTGAGAAGTGTTGTTATTATCATCATTTTTAACATTTCTGCACCGCTACAATAAACAGACACACACCCATCAGCCTGTTTACAGATCTATACGCCCATAAAGACGTGAAAAACACATTGCACAAATCTACTATAACGTGTTCATATGTGTTATAAAATAAAGAGGTAAAGTATTAGCTGTTCAGGTTGATTCATAAATATGACCTCAGCACGTGAAATCCTTCTGCTGACATCCCTAAAAGCTCGTCAGACCAACGAAGCCGTACAACACAAATAACCAGACCAAACCAGGGTTGTGCGTCTGTTGTTGAGAACATTGTCAGTAAACCACAGTGACGTCCTACAGAGGACTCGTGTTGTCATTATTTTTGTGTATGTCGTGTGAGCTGAGAGCTGTAACCAAAGGTAGTGAGCGCGTCGGCCTTTAACGTCGCGGCTGGTTGTGCGATCGCGTCGCCGCTGAACTCGTGAGAGTTTGTCTCAGGGATCTTTACATTTGAAGTCAGGTGAACATCCAGTGAACTAACAGAACATTCAGGAGCAGTTTACTCTCATGAATGTCAGACAAACTGAGGTTTGTGTGTCAGTTAGATTCTTTAAGTCATTAAAGTGTCTCTGTTAGGAAAAGCATCTGTTTCCTCCACCTCTGCAGAACTGCGTGACCCGTAGCATCATTGCAGGAAGTATCCTGTGACAATGAGTGACTGCACATCATCATTATCAACACATAAACCTGTGGTCTGGACCTGCAGTTCTTATTTTTACTGTCTGGTTTTGTGTAAAGCAGCACTTCAGTAAGCACCTGTGAAGCACACAGTCATAGTCGAGTAATGAAGCGATCCATATGTGAAACATATTCCACGTCTACAGGATAGTGGAGGTTACATGGGTCAACCTGGCAAACTGTACCAGCACATGTGATCACACTGATAGCAGAACACAGGTATGTGAGTCTCTACGACGAGGTCAGAAACCAGTAACAAATGTTTCATGTGATTCGTTTTTCTCCAGTTTGTCTGCAGTGAACCTTAAATACTCACTGAACCAGCTGTTTCCTGATGTGGTGACGTGTGTCGGTGATGAAGCCAACACTCTGTCCAGTGTTGGGCAAGTTACTTGAAAAAAGTAATCAGTAACTAATTACTGATTACTTCCCCCAAAAAGTAATCCCGTTACTTTACTGATTACTTATTTTCAAAAGTAATTAGTTACTTAGTTACTTTTTAAAAACCCGATTTACACCCTGAAGAGGTGATAAAGCGATAGATCTTTCAGCCCAATTCTACTTTTTCTACATAATCCATCATACAAAATGTGATCAAATGGAAAAGTCTCTTTTTTAAACTTGTTTTATTAGTTTTAATCTTTTAACTTTATGCATCAAGCAAACATTTAATTATCTGCAACATTCTCTGACTGGAAGAAATTAGTTTAACATTTAAACCTATTTTCTGCACATTCCAGCACATAAAATAAAATATTTTGTGTGTTTACACTCAGTCTTTCAAATAGATGCAAGTAAAACACAGCAGAAAATAAATAAAGTCAAAGACTCAGCGGTCCTGTTGCTCTATTTTCACCTGTAAAGCAGGAGTGGGGCAGGCGGAGGTTTACCCTGGTGCAGGTGTGCCGCGGTCAGTGGAAGAATCCGCGAGTTTCTCTGTGAGTTTCCCATTACGTCGTAGCTACTCGGTGCTTGTTGGAAGTTTAGGGGTTTTTTCGCTGTAAAAAGAAGTTTTCTTCCCACGCACAGCGGACACTAATGTTTTTGTCCCTTTTTATGGAATCAAACTCAAAGTAAGGTCAGTACTTCCATGCTTTAAACGCTGCACGCTCATACTCTCTCTGCACTCGATATGTGATCCATTGTTGATCTGCACACAGCTGTTGTCACTAACGGCGCACTCGCTTACGTCACTGTCGTGAGACATTCTCGCAAAAAAATCACTGTTTTAGTAACGCAGTAACGCAGCGTTCCTACGGGAAAGTAACGGTAATCTAATTACTGTTTTTGCAATAGTAATCCCTTACTTTACTCGTTACTTCAAAAAAATAATCGGATTACGCGTTACTGGAGCGTTGTTCTCCTCTGTAACAAAGCAGTGATAAAGGAATAGATGCTGATTTTATTAACTTGTGTCTTTGTGCTGCTGGATTCAGTCTGAAGCAGGCAGCAGTGCTGAACCTACCAGTGTAAATGTGATGGTGGAAGCAGAGGCCAGCACTTGGCAGTGCTAAACACAATAAAAGACTCACAAGTTCCTGCTCAAAGGTCAGCTGCCTTCAGATCAATCATTAACCTGCAGCAGGTTGTGGCCTGATGTGTTTGTAAGAGTTTCACTTTCAGGAGGAGAAGATTTAAACGAGTCACACAAATGTGAACTACAATGTCTGTGACACACAATTTATGCAAACTGCATGAAATCTGACCTGAAGAAATCCAGTCTTCTGCCTGTTGTGGTTGTGACAGCTGCTCGTAGGAGAGTTTGTTTGTAGGAGGTGGAGATGTTCTCAGATCAAGTGCGTAATCGTCTCTTTGTGTAGACGCTAAAATCTGTGAGCCAAAACTCTCTGCTCTGAAACTCTTCACTCAGTCCTCACGCTGAGAGTTTAGAGGCTGAACTTCTTGTTCCTCCATAACACTTTTCATGAAACAGCAGAAATGAGCTTGTGTTTCTCAGCAGTGCGCACACAGAGAACCGATCCTCTCTGCTCAGTCTGAACAAATCAAAGTGAAACGTCAGTGAAAACACAGCTGCTGATCAAACTGTGTCAGATTAATGCCTCAATGTTTCACTGTGAGGTTAAAAAATACATAAAAATGATTTAAAGAAGTAGGAGGCAGATTTTCACAATAAGAGCACTTTGTTTTTAATTCAGTTAATGTCAAACTGTCATCAACACCTCTGTGTTGTCTCCGTCTCTGAGCAGATTCAGGCATTACTCAAATAATAAAGGCTTTCTTTCACTATTATACTTTTCATTAGTCTCCAGGTTGATGATTATAAACAGAATTATTAAAGTTTTTATCATTTCAGGCTGAAAATCAACATGAATTTGGTTTTAATCAAAGAAGCTCCTTTAATGTGTGTCATTAAAATCCTCACACAGACTTAAAAAGGCGACATTAACATTAAACTAAATGAAAGAAGCTTCAGCTGAGAGCTTCATGCAGTCATCATCAGCAGCTCATAGCAGCCACAGCTCTTTATTACGCAGCTTTGCAGGAATTAAAGTGGCTGAAGTGTCAGAGTTTGTGTGAGAAGCTGCTTCATGGACAGCTGTACACACGTCTTTATTATTTCTTCATAAATCAAACACACAGGTTTGTCTGCAGATGATTTAAAGTGTGTCGTTGTGCAGTTAAAGCTGTTGGTGTGACGCCCTGACCTCCTGTGAATGAAACAGCCAATCAGATCCATCAGAGAGAGAGCAGGAAGTGTGTGTTTGTGACAGAACAAGGAAACAGTGATGATGATGAACATAAAGATCCTCTGATGACGTGCTTGTGTTTCCTGTTACAGTAACGCTTGTTCATCTGTTGCTCTCCTACACTTTCCTATAAATAAAGGAGAAAAAGTCCGTTTAGTTTCATTTCCTAGAGCTCAGAGTTACACTTCACATTCCTGCTGTCACATCAAAAAGCTTCACTTTGGTCCAACATCTACATGTTAACATGAAACACAGACAGACTCAGAACATCTGGAACATCTGCACTTTGACCCAAACTGTTATAGCAGGATATTTTCTACATATTTCTTATGTTGGACCTGTTTGAACTGTAAACGACCTGTAATCATCTGTAAATGGTGTGAGACACACTGAGGCCACCTACAGGGCAGCTGGGGAACAGCAGGGATCTGAAATCATACGAGACGTTAGTGAGTGAGAAGAACAAACGGACTTAAGATGGCTCGAAGTGATCAAAGTTGATCTAAAACAGAAGATAAATCCACTGATTCTTTGTAAAGTTCATCTGCTGCTCACATGAATCCTGTGATGAAAGATTTATTTCACTGAATGTTTCTTCAAAGCTCATTTCAACCTGTTGAAGTCATGAATGAAAGTGCAGACTGAGAGTGGATCACATGATGTTTGAGGTGTGTCATGTGACATGTTCAGTATTGTCACACATGTCTAGATTGTCCCTGATATCATAACTGCTCAAACACTGATGATTATATTTGAAGAATTATTCCTGATGGCAGCAAAGTTTGAATGGAGCTCTCTGTCTGTGCTGATTTGTCGCCCTCTGGAGGTCAAAGCACAAACCTACAGGGCAGGTGAGGAACAGCAGGGATCTGAAATCATACGAGATGTTAGTGAGAAGTTAGAACAAACGGACTTAAGATGGCTCGAAGTGATCAAAGTTGATCTAAAACAGAAGATAAATCCAAAGCAGCATCAGATGAATGTTACCATTTCCAGTTACGGCGCCCTTCATCTAATATGGAAATGTGTTGTTTTCTTTTTGCCGTGTTGTTGTTCTTCCTATTGTGTTTAGGCCAGAGATGCTCTTCAAACAGCTGACAGACATGACCACATTACAAGAACATGGTGTGAGTCCCATTTGATATTCCAGTCAACGCTGAGAGACCTTAACCAGGAAGTCAGAGGTCAGCTGATGCTGCGAGCAGGAAGTGAACCAAGGGAAAGGTTCACTCTACTCAATCTCAAAGAAAATATGCTGGTATTTGTTGATGTTGATGGTACAATAAAAATATATAATATAATAAATAATAAAATATCATGTGATGATGAGATGTGTTGTTGGTGTTTGTATTTTCTGTAAATGTCTTTTTTAATGTAAATGCTTTGTTCCAGACGGACAGGGAATCAGTTGCTGTACGATGACATCATCTTGATGTTGACGAGGAGGGCGAGAAAAACTAGTTTTGTCCTGCAGATGGCGATCTTGCACCGTGTTCAGAGAGCCGACACTTTGATGGTGCTGCTCTACTCAGCTTACTTTAGCCTGGGTTGGACTCTATATGAGCAGCTTCCACTCTGGTTTCACTCTTAAACACACTTGTTTGATTTCACTTGTAAAAGTTGAAGAATAAATATTTTATTACAAAATTATTTGTTGATGCATTTTTTTAGGGTCAAATATCTTGTTTGATTTGAGGAATGAACTGTTAGGGTGGAAAAAGTGAATCAGGTTAAAATAGTGGTGCTTTATATCAGTGAAGATGTATAATGTAATTTAAAATGTTGATGATGGGTTGTAGTGGGCTTGTACTTACAAAACTGCCTCATTTTATTGGAACGATCCACAGTTGCATCCATTCACGGATGACATCTGACATCATTTGACATCTGGTCTGAACACGTTTGTACACAAGATGCCTCAGTTCTGGATGTTTCCACAGACTCCTCTGTGCACCTAAAGAAAAGGTCAAAGGTCAGCAGCACATGTAGTTGGGACAATTCTTCAGTCGCACAAACTACACAATCATTTTCCTCCAATGACGACTTTTCACTTGCAGAAATGGTCCTGTGTGATTTCCAGGCTGTGATATAAAAACTAGTTCCTAATGGCAGCGACTCACTCAGTAAACATGTGTTTCCTTCACCAACCTCACACACAGATCCAATAAGATCAGGAAGTGGGCAGTATAGTACAATATGTGTTATTCTGTGCTGCACTGCCCAAACTAAAGATCTGCTGAAGTGTTGGAAATGATCCAGATGTTTATTTTGGACGATACAGCAGAAGATCAGACATGAAAGTGGAGATAACACAGAAGACCTGCAGCAAAGGTCAGAGGTCAGACTGGGCCCTGGATTCAACAATGAGCCAATGATCATCAAGCAGTGACTAAAGCAGAGCCCTGACGTTCTGACATTCATCACACAGTCAGAACAAATGTCTGCTGATGACTTCATCTCATGAAACGACTGATAGATGTCAGTTCATTGATCAGCTGAGCTGCTGATCTTCATCGTCACAGAAACATTCAGCTTGTTTCAATCAGTAAATAACTCCCACTACTCCCAGTTTGAACTGTTCCCACTCAAAATGCTGTGAGAACAATGATCATTGTAGAACTTCACAAACATCACGTGTTGTTTTCCACATGTAAGATCAGCAAACACACAGAAACTTCCTGTTGCCACACACGGCCTCTAAAATCTCTTCCACGCTTTCTGTCTGAAGTCCACTCTCTGTGTCGGATCCACAGGAAACAACAAGATCTTATTAACATGGTTTTCAATGTGTCTCCTTCCAAAAAGTCCAACCAATGAACAAATGTGTGTATTTGTGGAGGCCGAACAAAAGCATGACACATTTCTCTGTTTCTATAAACTGGAGTCAAACACAAACATGAAGAGTTTCACTGACAGACTCCAAAATGCCCCCACAGTGGATCAAAGGGAAATCCTACAGTGTGGCCAGAGACTCTTAATGGCTCCAACATCAACACATCCACAATGTTGGATCCAGTTCTGCCTCACAGAGTTACTAAGACACACCCTCTGCCAGCATCACAACAGCTCCACCTGCTTCACCTGCCTCCTCAGCATCTGTACACCTGAAGAGAAAAGAAAGGCTCCAACAGCTCAAATCTACAAAGGATTCATGAAATTTCATCCAACAATAACATGTTTGCCTTCCACAGTGTGCTGTTAGACACCACTGTACCTCTGCCATTTCAAAAAGAGCAGCTTGGGAACATTTTGGCTCCAAACACTTTGTGTTTAAGTTCTTTGTTTTCTTTGTGAAGCCGACAACATCTGGAGCTTTGTGACTCATAGAAACATCATTTTGTTCTTTAGATGACAGCAGATTGGGACTGAATAATCAATCACTATCAAACCAATAAAGACAAACATGCTGATTTTACAGGAACTTTGTTGGAGAAGCTGCAAAGACATGAAACTGGTGGAGATCCCAAACCAGTTGATAGTGCTGGTTATTCCAAATAAAGCTGTTTCCCTTTGAGATGAAATGACTTTGTGTCCTGATATATAATAAAGATGTTGTTGTTTTTGAGCCCCTGTATTAAAAGTAGTTTAAAGTCAGCTTGAGTTTGATGTCTTTATGTCAAAGCTGCTCATGATGTTGAGCTGCTGATGGAATAAAAACAATATAAAAGCATGTAGTCCAGACTTAAATGTAGCCTGTTGTTAGCTGAGGTCCACACACAGTGTTTGACAGTGTAAAGTGTGTGAAAGGGCTGCTGGTGGAGCTCACTAGGATGAGCAGGTGACCACGAGGTGGAGAGCAGCTGGCCTGGCTTTGACCCGGGCCACGCCCCCTTTCTCTCTGCTTTGCTGTCACTTATCTTCACTGCTCTGTCCAATAAAGCTGAAAAAGGCCCCGAATCAAAGAAATCTGCTGCAGCCTCTGAAACGTCTTCTGTTTCCTTCCCGACGGCTTTTTCACCGTCAGCCCATCAGACAGTCCAGCAGCATTTATGATGATGTCATGATGTTGAAGAGGCTGCTACGGTGGCCTCCCATGACCCCCAGCCTCATCACAGCTGAGATGCAGACATTTGAAAACATTCAGCAGACAACTGAATAACAGTCCAACACAACAGTCTGTGTGCAGACACACACTGACCTTTCATAGAGTCAAACACAGCTGGTTGAGTCATTTCTCTGTGAGTCTAAAGTGAATCTAGTATTTGAAAGTCCACTTCCTGTATTTGTTGTTGAAGACTTCTTCAGCTTCTTCTCAAGGACATCAGCTGCTTGTTTGGCAGCAGAGGCAGTTAAGAAGCTTCCTGAAAAACACTGAACAGTGAGTTCACTGTGGCATATGACAGATTCAGCTTTCTGTGTGCAAATGTGTCTGTGTCGACCTTTCAAATGCTGTTGAATCCAAAACATCAGCGGCTCCTCGGCTGCTCACTTCATGCACTTCTGTCTGTGTGACAGTCCAATGACATCACAGCTGTTTCCAGCCCTAGTGTCTCAGGACTGGACACCTTTAAACATGTCGAGGATCAAACAGCGTCCAGCTAAACACACATGAAACTATCAGAGCTGACAATCATTCCAATAACATCTAATGGTTCATGTATGTAGACACAGGACTACAAGGAAATGGCTCTCAGCATCTGGCTGTGGGAACACATGAGTCCCTGTTTGTGTTCAGATTGTGTGCATGTTTTAGACGTGTGTCACATGTAGAAACACAACAATCCCACAATGACACACAGATGTGTTTGACACAGCTGTGCAGCTGTAAGTTGTTTCTAATGATTCATTGAAGCTCTTCTAACATTCTGGAGACGATCAGTACATGAATCTGTTCAACACGACAACAATTTGACTTCAGTGTGAACGTTTGCATTAAATAACCTTCTTCATCCAGCTGACAGCATCTTCATCCTATGATGTGAACAGTTCCTCCTGTTGATGACAAACCTCTGACAGGATCTGCTTGAGGAGCTTTTTCATGTGCAGCTCTCTGAGCTCAGGGCTGAGCTGCTGTTTCATCTTTAAGAGCTGCTGCCTCCTCGCCGGACTTGTTCTCCTCTTCTTCTCCTAATGACACCATTTCTGCTTCATATAAAATTCAATAAAGATGCTGACATGTATCTGTAGCAACAACATCATTGAATCTAGAACAACTGGAGCCAAACCAGTGGCTCTGCTGGGATCACTGGTGAGCCAACACTTCCTTGTTGATGCAGATTTCAGGGCTTCCTTTTGCTCCTCCGTTATAACTGTTCTCTCTTCTCAACACATGATGACACAAAGGAATCAGCAGTGACAAAGATGATGCTGAAGAGAAGCACACACTTCACACATATAACAGACCAGTGCAGTTACACACACCTCTGCTCGACATCAGGCCTCAAACAAAGACACAAAACACTAACTTGACTCTAAACAGAAGAAACGAGCAGCTGTTTCTGTTCTGTGCTTATTTATATTTGACACACATGCTTCTCTTTGTGCAAACACACATCGCACTATAAGGGTAACCTCGCACACAATGATTGGACAGCACAGTGATGATGCTGGGAGATCCTATACGCAGCAACACAGAAACACTGAGAACTTTAAACAATGATGGAAAGTGTTATAAATGACTTGTTGGCCTCTGATCTGTCACAAACAGCTGAAACGTGTCTCTCATGAGTCACATGAAGGTTTTTGACAGAAAGGACAAAAAGTAGCTGCAGTCAGTTTGTGTCATTTTTATATTTATTCATCTGGGAGAAAAATCTGAGGGACATTAAAATGTGTTTTCAACAGAGACAAGAACATGAATATAACAGAACAGGTAAATGAACATGTTTCAAGTAAACAGCTGGACTGATCAGGTCCAAACACAGAGTGATAAACTTGTCAAACAGCTGTCATATCTTTATATAGAAGCTCTTTATAAATGCTGCTCACTGCAGTCTGTTTACTAATAATGTCAAAGTGTTAGAAACACAGAAACATCAGAATGGTCTTTGTTCACAGAAACCTGTCTGGGATCCTTTGTTGTTCTTTTGATGCAGAGTTACATTATAAATATAAAGAGTTATTTCAGAGTCTCATCAGTTTTCCTGCATGTCTTTATTTAACACATCAGCAGGGCTGAAGCTCTCATGTTAAACACACACTGATCTATGGACACGTTCATGTGTTTCTAACAGAACCAGGCTGTTATCAGCCTGCACTAACATTATGTCACACACACTGAATGTAACAGTGACAGTTTACATCATCACACAATCAGCTGTGATTGTTTCACTGTCATCAAACGAGTCAACAGGAAGTAGAATCAATAGAAACCAATCATTTCCTGACAGCATGTCTGATGGAAATAAGTGCAGATTATGTATGAAGTCTAACTGCACACAGTAACTGTGTTACAATAAGGACTTAACAGCGCCCTCTGCTGGAGTGTTTCAGTACTGCGTTAACTAGAATACACCACCTCCTCCTCACACCACCTGCTACAGCTCTACTCTTCTATGACTACAGTCATCCACAGCACTGATGTGAGGTCACATGGTTCATATGTAAGGAGCACAGCTGACCTCAGGTCAGTTTAATGACTGTGAGCAGCAGCTGTGTTATTGTCACTGTGACAGGGAGACACTCTCAGACACAGCGCTCATGTCAGCTTGTTCTCATGCAGGAGGATCAGGAGCTCCATGTTTGTCTTTCTGTTTGAATCATGATGTGTTTGTGCCATCAGAGTCTGTCATGAGTACTCAGGGTTTCACAGCAGCTCTTCTGGATGCTGACGAGGACTCCAACCTCATGTTTCACCTCTCTGAGCTTCTGATGTCTGTGAACACTCGTGTTTCTTCTCTGGGCTCATCTGGACAAAAACACCTTTCTGTGTTTGGCTGCAGCCTCATTCTGACTGACAGGAAGTGTGTTATCCATGAGCTGCACTTCTGTGAGGAAGTTTCCTGCTGTGTTTCCTGTCTGTGGACAAACACGAGTGTTCCAGCTGAGGACTTGCTTCCTTCCACCTGTCCATACAGGACATCACGCTGTCTGCAGCTCTGTAAATGCAGCTCCAGGTCCTTCCACGTGCTGCTCTGTATTTGTGCAGTTTGTAGTGTGTCCTGGGAAACGTAGCACACATGGTGTTCTTCTGCTGTTTCCTCCTTTCACTGAGTGTGAAACACTGACGCTGTGCTGTTGTTCACAGAGGGGAGCTGATTCTAGCTGCAGCTGGACTCTGTCATCTAACTGAATGTGTTGGTGCTGATCACGGGGCTCTGAGGGGGGAGCAGCAGGAGGACTCTGGATGCTGACGTCAGTGTATCTGTGGAAGCTCCCACAGCGTGTCTGTCATTCAATATTGTGCTGTATATTGTATCTATGCAAAGATGAACAGACTGTGTGTTCACTGGTCTCTGTGCTGCAGCTCTGATGTCATCATCACTCCCTCCTCCACCCTCAGCAGTCCCAGCATGCTGCTGTGGTGCACCCCACCCTCACTCTACACCTGAGCCACAGACCACACCCTCCACCTCAATATACACCACAGTTTTCTCTGCTGTGGAAATGAGATCAGGAGGAAATCATCATTATTATTATTTAATAAACGCTCACATTAATGTGGGCTTATTTGTTTCATATTAGAAACATTAGTTGAGTGTTTTTAGTATAAAATGGTCAAAGTCCCTCTTTTTGCTCCTCCCCTCACCTGTGGATGGGCGGTGCTGTTACCGTGGTGACAGCTTGGATGTGTTTCAGTCCTGCCTGGTTATCACTGCAGGAATCTTTCACATTTATTACAGGTAATAACTCTGATTTTTCTGTGTATTATGAACCAAATGTATCCTGATACACACAGAGATGGATGAGCAGAGGTTTTTTTTGCAGTTTATGTAGTTACTATGGACTTAATGCATACATATTATTAAAATTAGGGCTATAACAGTTGTATTGATGTATAGCAACTTGAAATGCTCCCACAAATGGCTCCACAGCATGTAAAAATATAACAAAAGCTCTGGTGGACTTGGTTCTGTGGTCAGTCTTAAAGGGTGAAGTTAAACTCTGTAATCTTCACTGTGTCACAGAGTTCAGTGAGTCCCGTTATTCACAGTATCAATCAGATCATCAGAGAACAGCTGATCAGCAATCAGTGGTGCCAACAGCGCCTCCTGTGGTGAGAGGATGCAATAATGCAATGTAGCATTTTTCCACTCAACACTTGCAGTCATGGAAACTGTCTGTTGGATCTGTGTGACGTTGCTTTCTTGGTTAGAGTTCCTCACAAATGTCCAGATGATTCTTCTAATGAGGCGTCGACCATGTTTGCAGCTCTTTGGAAGAAAACGTCGCCCTTTGCCATCCTTACTTTTCTTTGACTTCTTCAAATGCAGCTGAACTCCAGCTGGTATTTTCTTGGACTTTGCAGCTGTTTCTGGTCATCAGTTCATTCCTGCAAACCTCTGAAGCTGAACAACAATGATGCTGCATTGCTGGCTGATCCCAAAAGGTTGATTCTGTTCATCTGGACGTTTTCAGAAACGTTTGCTCACTGATCAGGTGACTTCTTCAGTCTCAGCTGACTGCAGCTTTACAAGCTTACAAACAGCACATTGGCACAATGACTGAAAGCAGCAGCACCTGATATATATGATACTAATATAATACATATACATATATAATCCATACTAATGATGAAGGAACTGAGCTCACAGTCCATTGTTCATTCAGTGAACTACTCAGTTTATTTTGGGCCTCAGAAATGCTCACTCTGTTTGTACATCACTGTCAGCAATAGACTCATTCTGCTGTGTGGACAGGAACACATGTGACATCACTTCCTGTTTGTTTGTGACTGAAGAAGTTTACAAGGAATCATTTAGAAGAGTTTCAAACATCAACTGATTGAATCCATGAATCTGAAAACGTGTTTGTGAGTGAAAGAGACAGACATGTACAGACTGAACTATCTGTTCAACAGTCAGAGTGTTTCTGTAACAGGAGACACTCTTTACACTCCACTCAGCACAGGGACACTGAGGAACCACGACCGACCCATAAACCAGGATAAAGAGTTTGAGTGAATGTGGTGTTGAAGGTGTGGAGGTGGATCAGAGTGTCAGAGGAGACTCTGTAGAAGGACAGAGTGCCAGCAGGACAGTCCACATACACTGCTGCTCTGTTAGAGACAGAGGAGGAGGAGGAGGAGGAGGAGGAGGAGATGGATGTTTGTCTCTTATTGTGCCTGACATGACGAGGACCATCATCAGAGCACTCCAGACTCCAGGACTGATCATTCCATCCAAACACACAGTCATCACTGCTTCCTTTCCTTCTGATGCTTCTGTAACTCACTGATATATAAACGTCTCCTCTCCACTCGACCTCCCAGTAACAGCGACCAGTCAGACCATTTCTACACAGCAGCTGATAAAAACCATCAAATCTGTCTGGATGATCAGGATATGACTGAACCTCCTCCACATGTGTCACCTTCCTGTTGTTGTCAGACAGTTGGAGCTTTGTGTTCACTGTGTTTGTGTCG
>NC_137942.1:34919110-34959110 GCF_963969265.1 Rhamphochromis sp. 'chilingali' | reverse complement strand
TAGCGACACCTGTTCATCGGCAACAACAGTCCCCGGTAACCCGGACTAATTATAGGGTCGCACCGTAATTTGTGGCTCCATGTTTTTATTTGCATCACTGCGTTTGCATTGCAGCAAACATGAACATTACATATATTTCAATATAATGTAAAAGCAGTCAAAACAACTAACATCAGAAACAGCTGATGTTATTTGTTATATGTCACGGTGTCATTTCCGCTTCTTTCTCCTGTAACAACAGCCCGGCGCCGTGAGCAGTCGCCTTTTTTGCGCTCGCTATCCCTGCACTTTCTACCATCTGCAAACGCCACGGTGTTCGTGTCGTCATGAAAGACATGAACATCGAGCGTAAAAACAAAGGAGACTGCTACCGGCTTTTTATCTGCCGATCGCCGTGCTACGGTTGCAAGAAAAAGAAGCAGAAATGACGTTCTCTACGCGTTGAGACGTTCCCCGTCCGTCGGCTAAACGCTTGATTGAAACTTCAATGCGACAGTGACACCAAGTAGAATTATAAATGTCACATAGCCCCAAACATGTCTTTTTCAAAGCCTGCGGTGAAGAGAAAGGTTGGTGATGAGCACCGACAATTTCAGGAAAAGTGGGAAATGCAATATTTCTTTGTTGAGCACAGGGGCACCCCGACCTGTCTTATTTGCACAGAGAAAGTTGCGCTGCACAAGGAATACAATTTGAAACGTCATTACACAACTAGACATGCTGAGCTGGATGCAAAATACCAGGGAGACGAGAGAGCGAACCGGGTTGCCAGTCTTAAAACAGATCTACTGAGGCAGCAAGATTTCTCCAAGAAAGCAACCAAAGAGAATAATGCAGCAGTCGGAGCCACGTGGTTAGTGAGATGATTGCTAAAGCAGGGAAGCCATTCACAGAAGGTGCATTTGTCTAAAAGTGCATGTTGCAGGCTGCAAATATAGTCTGTCCGGGAAAGAAAGGTCAGTTTAGCAACATCAGCCTTTCTGCCAACACCGCAGCAGATCGCATTTCTGACCTGTCAAGTGACATTTATGACCAACTGTGTGAGAAAGCCAAATGTTTCAGTGTATACTCAGTCGCTCTTGATGAGACCACAGACATCACCGACACTGCCCAGCTCCCAATGTATGTCCGTGGTGTTGATGACAGTTTTGAAGTGATGGAGGAGCTGCTCACAGTAATTCCAATGCATGGCCAGACCACCGCTCAGCAGATATTTACAAGCTGTGTGATGCCATTGAGAATGTTGGTTTGCCATGGAAGAGGTTTGTTGGAATAACAACAGATGGAGCGCCATCAATGACAGGGAGGAAACATGGACTGGTGGCACAAAACAAACTGGAAGAGGAAGGCGTGGAGGAGGCCATTGCTCTGCACTGCATCATCCATCAGCAGGTCCTTTGCAGCAAATGCCTGAAGTTTGACAATGTGATGTCTATTGTTGTGAAATGCATCAACCAAATCAGATCCAAGGGCTTAAAGCACCGAAGGTTCTGTGCTTTTTTAGAGGAAATGGAGTCAGAATATGGGGATGTGCTCGACTTCACTGAGGTACGTTGGCTCAGCAGGGGAAATGTATTAAAGAGACTTTTTGAGTTGAGAGCAGAAGTGAAGCCTTCATGGAGAAGGATGGAGTTAGTGTTCCTGTGCTAACTGATCCCAAATGGCTCATGGACTCAGCTTTTCTTGTTGATATGACACATGAGCTTAATGTACTGAACAAGACGTTACAAGGCCAGGGGCAACTTGTCAGTGCTGCCTATGACAACGTGAGAGCATTCTCCACAAAACTGGCGCTCTGGAAAGCTCAGCTCTCTCAGACAAACCTTTGCCATTTCCCAGCATGCAAGGCACTCGTGGATGCAGGCACACCATTCAGTGCTGACGAGTATGTTGATGTCATTTTGAGGCTACAGGAGGAATTTGATCACAGATTTGCTGACTTCAAGACACACAGAGCCACCTTTCACATTTTTGCGGACCCCTTCTCCTTTGATGTGCAAGATGCCCCTTCTGTGCTTCAAATGGAGCTCATTGAGCTGCAGTGCAACTCTGAACTCAAAGCAAAGTTCAGGGAGGTGAGTGGAAAAGCAGACAAGCTTGGACAATTTTTGAGAGAATTGAGCCCTAGTTTCCCTCGGCTGTGCCAAAAGCTCTTCTCCACTTTGAACTTCAATAAGTCCAAGTACAGGTCCAGACTTACGGATGATCATCTTCAAGACATACTGAGGGCCGCAACTGCTTCCTCCCTCAGGCCAAATCTGGCTCGGCTATGCGAGAGGAAACGCTGCCAGGTCTCTAGCAGCAAGGAGTAGGCAAGAGAAGCCATGTTCAGAAGAACAGTTCATTTTCTACAGTGTTCCATTCATGTTCAGAAGAAGGTTATAGAACTGTTAATACAGACATTTCAATCTAAATACAGCAGATATAGAAGACTGAAAGAAACACACAAGTTCACTGACTAAAAATATCTTATTATTATTTTATTTATGTATTACAGATTGATTTTTTTTCTTATTAATTCTTAATTTGTTTATTCATTTTTCATATTTTGTGTTAAAAAATAAAAATAAAGAGATTTGAGAAGATTGGAATTTTTTAACCATGCCTTTCTTGTGGAAAACCTAATGCGGCCCAGCCTCACCCAGACTCTGCCTGCAGCGGCCCCCAGCTAAATTGAGTTTGAGACCCCTGTCCTACACCATAAATCAGTAAGAGAGGGTACGACCTCTCTCATGGCCCCAAGTGGTGTGTGCATGCCAGAGCACTCTGGAAGGCACACAGAGTCTTTACAGACTACTCAGGATCAAACCTCTATCATTATGCAATCGATTATACAACTCTAAGCATATATGAGTAAATATTTCTAAGCATAAATGACAATCAACAATATAAACCTTACAGCTGGTTTTAATAACAGAATTCATTTGTTTCTCAAACGAGAAAGAGCTATCGAGAAACACTCCTAAATCTTTAGTTCTTAACTTTTCCAGTGGGCCAAGGTCAACATTATCTGCTAATGCTAAATAGGCTGCCGTTATTAACTAATGCTAATTTGACATGAATTAGCATTATGCACTAATGCTAACACTTACTTTTTTTAAAAATGTGAGTAGCTAATGCTAACACTATTTCCCTTAACTTTATAACAATGTGAACGGCTAATGCTAACACTCTTTTTCCTAGCATTATAACATCTGAGCTGCTAATGCTAAGTAGGCTGCCATTAGCACCTACGTCTAATTTAAGGCAAATACGCATTAGAACCTAATGCTCATATCGTTTTCCTTTGCTTTATAACAATGTGAGCAGCTACTGCTAAATAGCATTAGCTAATAACAGCAGTCTAATTTAATGCAAGTTAGCCTCATTTGCATTACAACGATGTGAGGAGTTAACGCTAAGTATGCTGCCATTAGTGGCTAATTCTAATTAGGGGTGAATAAATATTACCAGCTAATGCTAATATCGTATTCTCTTCCCTTTTAACAATGTGAGCAGCTAGTGCTAGGTAGGCTGATGCTAGCAGCTAATGCTAAAGCTAATTTAACGTGAATTAGCATCACATTAGTGAGGAGTTAATGCTAAGTAGACTGCCATTAGCAGGTAATGCTAATTTTAGGTGAATAGGAATTGGCAGATAATGCTAATACCATATTTTCTTGCTTTATAACAATGTGACCAGCTAATGCTATGTAGGTTGCCGTTATTAGCTAATACTAATTTGAGGTGAATTAGCATTATCCCCTTATGCTAACAATGTTTTTTCTTACTTTTTAACAATACAAGTAGCTAATGTGAACACTTTTTTTTTTTATTGAATTCTAATTTTTCCCTTGCGATGTGAAGAGTTAATGCTAAATAGGATGCCATTAGTGGCTAATTCTAATTTTAGATGAGAAAGCATTAGAAGCTAATGCTAATACCATATTTTCTTGCTTTATATCAATATTAGTAGGTAATGCTAAGTACGTAGCCATTATTAGCTAATGCTAATTTAGGTGAATTAGCATTATCCACTAATGCTAACACTGTTTTTGCCAACTCTTTTCCCTTGCATTATAACAATATGAGCAGCTAATGCTAAGAAGGCTGCCATTATTAGGTAATGCTAATTATTATGTGTGTTAGCATTATCCGCTGCTGCTAGCAATGTTTTATCTTACCTTTTAACAATATCAGCAGCTAATGCTAACACTACTTTAATTTCAGTTAAACCTACTTAGCATTAATTAACTTCATTTAGCATTAAGAAGTTTTTGCTATAGGCTACCATTAGTGGCTAATGCTAATTTTAGGTAAATAGAAATTGGCAGCTAATGCTAATACCATATTTTCTTGCCTTATAACAATGTGACCAGCTAATGCTAAGCAGGTGCCATTATTAGCTAATACTAATTTGAGATGAATTAGCATTATCCGCTTATGCTAACAATGTTTTTTCTTACTTTTTAACAATACGCCATTAGTGGCTAATTCTAATTTTAGATGAAAAAGGATTAACAGCTAATGCTCATACTGTTTGCTTTGTAAGAATGACAGCAGCTAATGATATGAAGTCTACCGTTATTAACTAATGCTAATTTGATGAGAATTAGCATTATCCGATAATGGTAACTCTTTTCCCCTGCATTATAACAATGTCAGGAGTTAATGCTAAGTAGACTGCCATTAGGGGCTAACTCTAATTAGGGGTGAATAATTATTAGCAGCTAATACTAATACCGTTTTCTCTTTTTCCTTATAACAACTTGAGCAGCTAATTCTAATTTGATGCGAATTAGCATTATATTAGTGAGCAGTTAATGCTAAGTAGGCTGCCATTATTAACTAATACTACGTTGACGTGAATTAGCATTATGCGCTACTGCTAATACTGTTTTCTCTTACTTATTAAAAATGATAGTAGCTAAAACTAATACTCTTTTCCGTTGGGTAACAACAAAGTGAGGAATTAATGCTAAGTTGGCTGCTTTTAGCGGCTTATTCTAATTAGGGGTGAATAATTATTAGCAGCAAATGCTAATACCGTTTTCTCTTTCCTTATAACAATATGAGCAGTTAATGCTAATTTGATGTAAATTAGCATTATATTAGTGAGGAGTTAATGCTAAGTAGGCTGCCATTAGCAGCTAAAGGTAATTTGAGGTGAATAAGCACTAGTAGCTAATGCCAATACCCTTTTCTCTTGTGTTATAATGATGTGAAACGTTAATATTGTTCTCAAACAACAGAATGAGAATGAAATATTGATTCTAACAGGGCCCGTAAACAGCATTAGCTTAGCAGCATTAGCTTATCAGAGTCTCCATCATGGTCACACAAATCCTTAGCGGAGCAAAGTGGCCTACTTAGCAATAGCTGCTGTAGAAAGCAAAGGGAAAACAGTATTAGCATTAGCTGCTAAATGTGCACTTGAGAACAAATCTATTGTGAATTCAGCCGTGAATGTAGTGTTTCCAGTAAGCTTCCATTTCCAAATGTTAGCTGCTCCTGTCTGCCTCTTTGTCACACACACAGACTGAAATGATTCACAGCCTTGTTTCATCCTTCTGTCAGTGTCACTGACTGTCACTGTGACTGTGGACATACAGCATGGGAAACACACACATGGCTGATACTTGTATCTAAAGTTACAAAATGTTGTCTCTGTCCAAATATTACCTAACTGTAAGTCTACTTTTAATGAAACTCTCAACATGACTTATCAGTTATCATTAATGTTCCTGCAAACAGACTCCTTGAAGACCCCTACATAAATATCCATGTACTATCCAGCTAGACTAGTGTGTCTGTCCCTGAAAATATTCCTGCATGTGTGATTGTTCATGTCTCATCTGCAGGAAACAAACAGGAAGTGAGTGAAAGACACAGGAAATGATTCCAGCTCTTCCTCCTATATCAGACATTCTCTCCATACCTGAGAGTGTCCAGTCTCCAGCCTGGATCCTTCAGTCCAGCCGACAGAAGCTTCATTCCTGAGGGACCTGGATGATTGTAGCTCAGGTCCAGCTCTCTCAGATGGGAGGGGTTGGAGGTCAGAGCTGAGGCCAGAGAAGTACAGCCTTCCTCTGTGATCAGACAGCCTGACAGACTGCAGACACACAAAACAACAATCCATCTGTTATCCATCTCTATAGCAGCATAACTAAGTGATGGTTCAGGGTCACCTAATCCAGCTCTAACTATAAGTTTTATCAAAAAGGAAAGTTTGAAGCTGATCGTCAAAGTAGAGAGGGTGTCTGTCTCCTGAACTCAAACTGGGAGCTGCTTCCACACCCAGTCCAACATAGCCAGGCTTTCTTTGCTGCTTTGACAAAACCTCAAATCCCAGTCAGAGATGGTGAGCATCATCACAGTGATGATCATTTCTCTGTTAACCCAGGCTTTCTGCTTCAGGATCTGTGCACGCTCACAGAACAAGGAGACCTTTAAACATCATTTCACTAAATGGATGGACTGAGCTCAGCCTACAGATGAACTGGATAAATAAAGATTTGACCTCAGTGTGCTCAGTGTTCCTGTCTATTCCTAACATATTCCTAACATGATAGCTGCACTTTAGAGCTCTAAAACTGGAACTGACACATATTTAAACTCCACATGTTACTCAGTACATCCAGTTCTGACACTCGCCCACAGTCCAACAAAGGAAACATGGAGATCACATCAGTTTG
Source organism: Rhamphochromis sp. 'chilingali' (assembly GCF_963969265.1). Classification (NCBI taxonomy): domain Eukaryota; kingdom Metazoa; phylum Chordata; class Actinopteri; order Cichliformes; family Cichlidae; genus Rhamphochromis; species Rhamphochromis sp. 'chilingali'. The sequence continues at coordinate 34,952,436 of NC_137942.1, read as the reverse complement.
TCACCAAAGTCTAATTATTCCAGAGGGCAGTGTTGATACAACTAAAGTTATTTTTAAGCAAAGTTGAGTTTTTTATCGTCGGAGTACTTCAAGTCTGAAGTATCATTTAAATGCATTACACGCTGTTGATGGCAGCAAACAAACCACCCAAACAAACAGAGGTGGGAGGCTTGGGCAGACTACGTAGATTCAGCTAGTGGGAGGAGTCAAGATAAACCAAAGAAAGACAAGCTAACAGACGCCACAGTGAAGTGAGTAGCTACAAACTTCAGGCCAATTAGTGTTGTTGAAGAAGTCGGTCTGAGGAACGTTCTTAGGATCAACAAATGACCGCATGTATGAGCCTCCCTCAAGACACACCATCACAAGAAGAACAAATGAGCTGTAGAAAAAGGAGAGACTACGACAGCCACAGCGTTACAACGTGCACCAGCTGTTGGTCTCTCTGTAGACCTGGGAGTTATAGTACATGATATTAATGAAGACTGGGAGCTGCATTCTATAGCAAACAATTTGTTATGAGGTAATCAGCTGATCTTACTTTAACCGGAAGCCCTTCACAATAATTGCAAAGCCTTTATTTTGTCCAACTACCATCAGTTCGTCTGTACTGATGGTAACTTAAAGTCACACTAATGCAGTTTAGTTTGTATAGTGTAAGTAGTAGAAGTATACTACAGTACTCTGATCACTGATAGGATAGATTTATGTAGATATACACCTTTGTGTTTAACATTACTGCATTATAGTACTGTGATCTTTGACCTTATATATGGTTATGTTAGCTATACTGACGTATGCATATAACTGGATATGTATCTTATCTATTCATCTTATTTGTCATGTATTTGTATTGTGTACTTCCTTTTTGTAAGAAACCACACACGTGATCACAGCCACAAGAATCAATCAGTGAAAGAATAAAGTGCCTCAAACCAAACCTTAAGCTCCTTATTCCACACGCTGGGCCTTCAGTGGTGCTCTGGCTGACACACCAGAGTGACTGGAGTGCTAAAGAGTGAATCGGACACACCAGTGTAATCCCTGATATCTCCACTACATTTAATCGTCCTTCAGCCTGTGGCTGCAGTTAGCTGGTCTGCTAGTTAGCCGGTGTACTAGTTAGCCAGTGTGCTAGTTAGCCGGTTCGCTAGTTAGCTGGTCTGCTACTTAGCTGGTTTGCTAGATAGCCGGTGTGCTAGTTAGCTGGTGTGCTAATTAGCAGAAATGTGACTTTACAGCTCGGCCTCACTCACTGACATTAGTCAGATATGACTGAATCTATATCACACTTAAAGCTTTCTGTAAATGAAAGGCTCAGTGAAAACGAGGCACTTCAGTCAATTTTAAAACACACACTCTGAATATAACCTGATCCAGACCAGGTTATAGGTTCAGCATCAGTAACCACGGTGATGTAGCCAGGTAAACACTTATGCATTTATGCTCACAATCACTCCAGTTAACCCAGCATGCATGTTTTTGGACTGTGGGAGGAAGCAGAGAACCTGAAGACAACCTACACAGGCCACACTATCACCCTTATTTACAGAATTATAATTTAATTGGGTGATAAAGTAAAGAAAATAAATATTTTAATAAAAAAATATTCATAAATGAACTATTATTCAAGTAAGTAAGTAGAATATATTTATATAGCACATAATCTCGTTTGTATAGAAATGTCTTCATCTGCTTTTTCAAAGAGTCAGTGGAGTCTAGACAGCATAAAGATAACAGCAGGGAGTTCCACAGCCTCGGTGCCTGAAAAGCTCGATCCCCACGTGTGTTGAACCGAGTCTGTGGGACCAATAGTGACCTCTGACCTAAAGACCTAAGTGCTCGGTATGAAGCATGAGGTTTCAACAGGTCAGAGATGCACTGAGGAGCTTCACCATGTACAGCTCTAAAAGTTATGAGTATAATGTTAAAATGAACCCTAAAATTTAGTGGCAACCAATGAAGAGAAGCCAAAACTGGAGTAATGTGTGACCTCTTGTTTGTGCCAGTTAAAAGTCTCGCCGCAGCATTCTGTACAGTGTGAAGCTCCAGAGCTGATTTGTTGAGACAAGTAAAAAGACCATTACAATACTCCAAGTGAGTAGAGATAAAAGCATGAAGAATCATCTCAAGTTCTGCCTTTGACACCAGTCTGAGTTTAGAAATGTTTCTTGGATGATAAAAACAGTTTTGAAACAGTTGTTTAGAGAGTTTCTCAAGCAACATTGAACTGTCGAAAATAACACCTAAGTTTCTGAGACTCGATTTAATGGAAGGACCTAAAAACTGATCTGCTGCCTAATTTCTGAAGACATGTGATCAGGAGCAATGATCAAAGTTTCTGTTTTATCCGTATTAAACTGGAGAAAGTTGAAGTTTCACAATTATTTGATTCCTGAAAGACAATTATTTAAACAAGAAAATGTATCAAACTGAGAATCTTTGAAAGAACAGTATAACTTAATGTCTGAATGTCATCAGCGTAGAGATGATAAGAAATATTATTGTAATATCTGATAATTTGGCCTAGAGCAGGGGTGGGGAACTCCAGGCCTCGAGGGCCGGTGTCCTGCAGGTTTTAGGTCTAACCCTGGGTCAGCACACCTGAATCAAATTCATTACCAGGCCTCTGGAGAACCTCAGGACGTGTTGAGGAGGAATTTAACCATTTAAATCAGATGTGATGGATCAAGGAAACATCTAAAAACTGCAGGACACCAGCCCTCGAGGCCTGGCGTTTGTCACCTGTGGCCTAGAGGACGTATATAAACCAAAAAGAGAATCGGGCCTAAAACAGATCCTTGAGGTACCCCAGAAGGCAGAACGGATGTTTCAGACAACACATGATTCATACAGACAGTCAAAGATCTCTCAGATACAGTAGATACGACAAACCATTTTAAAGCAACACCAGTAATCCTGAACAAGTCCTTCAGCCTATTTATCATGATGCTGTGATCAACAGTATCAAAAGCAGAGGAGACATCCAACTCAGTGCACTCTCCAGAGTCTGCTGCCATCAGAATGTCACCACACACTTTAAGTTAAGCCATCTCAGTGGAGGACAGTTTACAGAAACCAGACTGGAAAATGTCCAGAACACTGTTTTTCTCCAGAAAGTCGTTAAGTTGTTCTGCAACTGTTTTTTCCACGTTCGTTCAATGATTCATTACAATCAGATTTAGTATAGACTGGTACACGAGGAATATCAGGAGAGACAATTTTCATAATTGTATCAAACAATACTTTGGTTCTTTTCTGAAGCCATTAGATTTGAAAACTATTCAGTTCCAGCTTTTTTATCATGTTGTTAAGTGAGGATATTGATTCCTTGAGATGTACTCGATGAACCTCAAGCTTGGAAGCCTTCCATAAACGTTCTAACTTGACAGAATATCTCTTGAAATTTTGAGTATTTTCATTTATCCAGGGATAGAAATTTGAAGAATGGACAACACTTTGCTTCAGAGGTGCCGCTGTGTCTAAATAAAATGGACAAAGTGTTGTCTCCAGGAGTTTAGCTGATTTAGAGTGGCCAGGTACGGTGGGTGTGCTCCGGTTAAAGAACACGGAGGCAGACTTCCAAATTCAGGTGATTTATTCGGTCTGTAGTGAGGATACAGTCACCTGACCTAAACCCAGTGGAGATGGTTTGGGATCAGTGTTGGGCAAGTGACTTTGAACAAGTAATTATAGTTAGTAGTTACCAAGAAGTAACTAGTAACTATTAGAGATGGACCGATCCGATATTACGTATCGGTCCGATACTGACCTAAATTACTGGATCGGATATCGGAGAAAAATAAAAAATGTAATCCGATCCATTAAATATCACGAAAGCACCTCACAAAACTTGCAACACGCCGTAACTCACCTCAGAACGTTAGCACGTCGGAGCAGTATGCATCACGTGATAGAGCGGCTGTGGCATGCGGGACCTGTCGGTGGTCTGGATAGCATTTGGAGCTTCGCTAGCAACCCGGCATTTCATCTCCGACAAAGTTATCCCGAGAGAAGTAAAGCAAGTGTGTAAGTCCATCTCTGAATGTTTGTAAAGCATTCCTGCGTTAAGCTTAACAAACGACTGCCTCCTCTTGCTGCTACTTCAATCATGAAACTGCTTAATGATCAGCTGATCGGCTTTTCTGTCGCGAGTCCGTGTCTCTAGTTTGTTTTTGGCCCACTTTGCACCAGAAAGAGGAAACCAGCGGCTGAACAACAGCAGCACGTTTAAGCTTGATCAGCTGTTGTTAGAATTTATTTAATATTACTTTCTACTCGAGGATCTTTTTCTACGTAGCTGACGCTGGTAACTGTGCAGGGGCGGATCTAGCAAAGTTTAGTCAGGGGGGCCGATAGGGCATTAACAGGGAAAAGGGGGCACAAAGACATACTTTTCTTTCTTATTCTCATTTAAAATGTCTAGCTTTTAATAAATAATTATCTGACACACAAAGTTTTAATTTGATGTAAAATGAATAGAAGTCAATTACTGTATATAGTAACTATTAACTCTAATATATATACCCTAGTAAGCTATAGTACTTTTTCCTTTGGGAAGGTACCATCTGTGCAGTCTGCAATTTTGTTGAAGAAAGATGTTGAATCTATTTAATATTTCTTGAAAAATAATTGATTTCTGTGCATTTTTTTTCACACTGCATCAAATTAAGGTTGATTACGTCGATTAAGCATCATGAGGTGGAGCGTGAGGGGTGGTTCCCTATTTTTTATTTATTTATTTTTGTTGTTGCTGGGAGTTGGAACCCTATTAGTTAGGTTGCTTAATATTTATGCTAAGTACTCTTTAAAATATCAGAATAGGGAGGATGGTGTAGGTTTAAGTTTATTAGATTGATCAGTATTGCTGAACTATGAAATATTTTTTTTTGCATACAGGTATAACAGAATAGCTTTAGTGTAGTTGTTGTTTTAAACTTGAGTATGAACTTATACAAAATGCAGCAAGATATTTAAAAAACAGTTTTGTTGATTAAAAAACACTATATCGGATTCATATCGGTATCGGCAGATATCCAAATTTATGATATCGGTATCGGTATCGGACATAAAAAAGTGGTATCGTGCCATCTCTAGTAACTATACTACTAACTATAGTCAACTCTACGTAGTTACTTAGAGTTAAAATATTGTAAGTCAGTTACTAAAAGTAATTAATTACTTGAAAAGTAGCTATTGCGTTACTTTAAAAAAAATGTTCAACCCTCTGGGGTCCAGGGTATAATTGGCCATTTTTAACTACTTTTGATTTGACCTCTATATTCCACCTTTAAAAACTATTTACTTTGCCTGTTTGGTATCATTCTTTTCAGCACAACCTCACGTGTCTGAATTTACAGTTATGTTTTCATTTTGACATACTGTATTAACACAATTGACCTAAAATCAGACAAAAAACAATATGAGTAGAAAAAGTTATATTTTTTACTGTTACAACCACAAACATGTTTAATAAATCATTAACTTGAAATCTAATAATTTTAATATTTTAATAATAATAATAATAATAATAATAATAATAATGGATTGCATTTATATAGCGCTTTTCGGGCCTTAAAGTGCTTTACAATGCCACTATTCATTCACTCTCACATTCACACACTGGTGGAGGCAACTACAGTTGTAGCCACAGCTGCCCTGGGGCAGACTGACAGAAGCGAGGCTGCCATATCGCGCCATCGGCCCCTCTGGCCATCACCAGTAGGCGCTAGGTGAAGTGTCTTGCCCAAAGACACAATGACCGAGACTGTCCGAGCCGGGGCTCGAACCGGCAACCTTCCGGTTACAAGACGAACACCCTTAAAATCCTATACACAAGGTTTGCAAACAACCATTTTGTTATTTGTAACAATTTACCTTTTACCTTGATTTTTTAAAAATAACTATTTCAAACTATTTACAGAACAATCAGCTGTTCTGCATTAAATAAGATGCCACAAATTATTTGTGCCACTCCAAAAAAATAATTTCTGTCCACCATAAAGGAGAACATCACAGCCTGATACCTGCAGGTCTGACAGCAGCAGGTGTATCACTGCTGTTTCTACCTGGAGACACCGTTTACACTGTAATCTGCATTTGCTGGTTTTGTGGCAGCACCTGTAACAATTCCATTCAATTCAACTCTATTTATATAGTGCCAAATCACAACAGTCGCCTCAGGGCACTTAACATTCAGCAATTGCCTCATTGTTCTGACAGACAACATAAAACTATCCACTACACTACACACTAACTTTTTTTGTTCTTTTTTCCCCTACACACTAACTACACAACACAACATACTATGCACACACTCCAAATACGCTAAACGTCACAAATCTCTCACATCTCACACCGTCACTCCTAAAACTTCCCCCTCTTCCTAAACAACCAAATGTCATGTTGCTATATCATTTTTTTGATTGGTCGACATGGTTCATTTTTCCACCAACAGGAAAGGGATGATTTGGGTTTTTTTTGCTCATAAGCAGAGAGTGCTTGCTGTGCTGTCCTTAGACAGTAAAAGTGACGAAACTATTGAGGAAAAAAACGCTGCGTATATATTGTTTATCATGACTCTGGTTTTATGTGACCTATCAACACAATTTAAAAACTGGTATATGTCACCTTGTTGCTTTGTAATCTTGAAGTGGTCATGTGATTGGCTTACCATGAATACTTTATTCTTCCTCAGCCAAACAGCAGCACTCATGCGATTGTTTTGCCCCCTTAGCTCCAGGTGTTGTGCCAAAAAGTGATCGTCTGCCAGAAAGTGATCGCTGTCCGCGGGAGTGCATGCAGCTGCTTAACCCTTTAAAGCCGGTCAGAGTGGGCACACTCTGTTTTGCGTAACATAATATTCCAGAAACACGCTTTGCCGATCCGATCAGCTGTTTGTAACACTTCCTACTTTGGAATTGACATCAGCGTGAACTATCACATATCCGCCATGACCTGCCCAAAACCGGAAGTGATGTCATTTTTGCAGAAATGTATTTTTTACCATCATGGCCTCATAACCCTATACTAGTGTTTTTTAAAGTTATGTTTGACTTTCTGACTTTCTGTGTTGTTTCTGGGATGCTTAGGACTCATATTGCACTGCTGGAAATAGTTTATTTTGATGCACATGCTGCTTTTTTGCAAATTTGCACTATAATATTTATTTTCGTTTTTCCTGCAGTGTATAGAAATTAGTGTATTTCAAAAATAAAACTATGAAGACACTCAAAATAAATTTCATGTGGTGGGAAACTATTTTGTGCAACTTTTTTGCATTTACAGTTTTGAGGGATAAGCCTCTTAAATTTCTCTAACTAGAAATATATGTTAAAAAACAAAAACGATTTTCAATTTTTTTTTAGTTTATTGCACTTTTTGCAATTTATGTAATTTCTATGCACTTAATGCATGCATATTATTAAAATTTAGGCTGTAATGGTTGTATTGATGTAGAGCAACTTGAAATGCTCCCAAAAATGGCTCCACAGCATGTAAAAATATAATATAAGCTGTGGCGGACTTGGTTCTATGGTAAGTCTTAAAGGGTTAAAGCTGTAGCGCCCAGATTACTTATAGCTACTTCCATGCAGCTGATATAAGATTGGTTGTTGAAAAATAGTAACGCAACCGCACCGAATCCAATTCAGGATTTTGATTTCCATCACACTTCCACTGGATGCCCAGCTGCTCTCCTATTATGTGATTATCATCAACACAGAACTGGAGGATAAGACCGCGGTTCTGGGGGTTGGGAAGCTCATCTTGTAACCAGAAGGTTGCCAGTAGGATCTCTCTGTCTTGGTCGTTGTGTTCTTGGAACACAAGACACTTCAGTATGTAGTTAGTACCGGGCGACTCCCCTCCCCCACATCGGCACCAGAACCCTGTATTATCTACAGGGTAAGAATGCCTGTTTTATCAAACTATGGCTATTACTACTGTGATCATTTGCAGCCCAGTGTGCCGCTCTCTCTGCTGGGATGAACCACTGGAGCTCACCCAGTCATCCCTTTCTTTCTCTCAAGAAGAAGTGAAATAAATGTATTTATTATGTTACGAGTCTAATATTCTTTAAATCAAACTGTAATGAATAAATGAAGCAAGAAGATTTGGTGGCTCCAAGTGTTGTAGAAGAAAAGATAAACATCTCATTTTGAGAAATCAGCCTTTAAAATTAAGTAAGTACTGTGAATAAAAAACAAACAGCAAACCAATCGGTAATCGCCAATTACTTTTGAAAGTAATTCAGAGTCCAATTATCCACTCAAATGTAAATAAAAGTTCACTTGACAGCTGTATAAAGGTTACCTGTTTATACAATAATATAAGTCACATTTCAAATGATCATCTGTGGAAAAGTTTGAATCCTGACCTGAGAGTTTCCACTGCACACTGTGAACTCTTTAGTCCAGCGGACAGAAGCTTCACTCCTGAATCCTGCAGGTCAGAGTTACTCAGGTCCAGCTCTCTCAGACTGGAGGACTGGGAGCTGAGGACTGAGGACAGAGCTTCACAGCTTCTCTCTGACAGGTTACAGCCACTCAGTCTGAAAAATAAAAGACAGTCATACAACAAATACTCATGTTGAGTTTGTTAATACATTTCACAACATTAAATCTTGACTTTCTATTTTTAGAGGAAACATAAACATACTAAGAAACAACATCATATGTATGAACTTAAATAATTGAATAATTCTAACAACAAACTGTTTTCTGATCTGACCTCAGAGTATTCAGTTTACAGTTTAAACGTTGTAGTCCAGCAGACAGAAGCTTCACTCCTGAATCCTGTAGCTTTCTGATACTCAGGTCCAGCTCTGTCAGACTAGAGGACTGCGAGCTGAGAACTGAGGACAGAGCTTCACAGTTTTCCTCTGAGAGTTCACAGATGTTAAGTCTGAAGATAAAAACATGAATAAAGATTGTTGTTAAAGTGTAATCAGGGTGCAATAGCTTATTGTCTTGTGCTGAGCAGGTTAGTATAAGTTCACTTTAACTTATAAATGAATAAAAATGCTATGGAACAAGGATAACTGGATAAAGTTTACCTTTACTGGTTAAATTATTGATTATTTTTGTTAGTTGATATAAACAAAACCAAACATCAAACATATAAACAAACAGAACTAAACAGAATACAAATTGATCTGACCTCAGAATATTCAGTTTGGCGTGTGGACTCTCCACTGCAGCAGACAGAAGCTTTACTGCTGAAGCTTTCAGGCTGTTGGTACTCAGGTCCAGCTCTCTCAGACTACAGGACTGGGAGCTGACCACTGACAACAAATTTTCACAGCCTTCCTCTGAGATGTTACAGCTGCTCAGTCTGGGAGAGAAAGGGAAAAAACAAAACAAAACAAAAAATATATGTGATCAAATGAAATTTGTTTATATGTTAAACCTTTTAAAAAAAACAAAAAAACCCAACCTGGTGGAGGGGTTTGTGTGTCCCAGGGATCCCAGGGGCTATGTTGTCTGGGGGCTTTTGCCCCCTGGTAGGGTCTCCCATGGCAAATTGGTCCTGGGTGAGGGACCAGACAAAGAGCGATTCAGAAGACCCTTATGAAAAGGATATCGAGAGAACAGTTTACCCTCCCCGGGATAGGGTTACCAGGGCCCCCCCCCCTGGAGCCAGGCCCGGGGAGGGTGCCCGAGGGCGAGCGTCTGGTGGCCGGGCCTTAGTCCATGGGGCCCGGCCGGGCACAGCCCGAAGAGGAGACATGGGCCCATCCTCCTGCAGGCCCACCACCCGCAGGAGGCGCCATAGGGGTCGGGTGCATTGTGTGCCGGGTGGCGGCCAGGAGCGGAGGCCTTGGTGGACTGACCCCCAGCTGCCAAGACTGGCAATAGGGACATGGAATGTCACCTCTCTGGTGGGGAAGGAGCCTGAGTTAGTGCGTGAGGTTGAGAGGTACCGGCTAGATATAGTCGGGCTCACCTCTACGCATGGCTTGGGCTCTGGAACCAGTCTCCTGGAGAGGGGCTGGACTCTGTCTCAGTCTGGAGTTGCCCCTGGTGAGAGGCGGCGGGCTGGGTGGGTATTCTAATATCCCCTCGGCTTGCTGCCGGTACGTTGGGGATTTTCCCGGTGGACGAGAGGGTTTGTTCCCTGCGCCTTAGGGTCGGGGAACGGGTCCTGACTGTCATCTGCGCTTATGCGCCGAGTGGCAGTTCAGAGTTCCTACAGTCCCTGGAGGGGGGGGGGGGGGGGGGGGGGGGGTGCTGGAAGGTGCTCCACCTGGAGACTCTGTTGTCCTGCTGGGAGACTTCAATGCTCACGTGGGTAACGACAGCGAGACCTGGAGGGGCTTGATTGGGAGGAACGGCCTCCCTGATCTGAACCCGAGCGGTGCTTTGTTATTGGACTTCTGTGCTAATCACAGTTTGGCCATAATGAACACCCTTTTCGAACATAAGAGTGTCCATAAGTGCACGTGGCACCAGGACGCTCTAGGCCGTAGGTCGATGATCGATTTTGTAATCGTATCACCAGACCTGCGACCATATGTTCTGGACACTCGGGTAAAGAGAGGGGCTGAGCTGTCAACTGATCACCACCTGGTGGTGAGTTGGATCAGGTGGCGGGGGAGGACGCTGGACAGACCTGGTGCACCTAAACGCGTAGTGAGGGTGTGCTGGGAACGTCTAGCAGAGGCCCCAGTCCGCGAGATCTTCAACGCACACCTCCGGCAGAGCTTCAACAGCATTCCGAGGGAGACTGGGGACATTGAGTCCGAATGGACCATGTTCAGCATCTCCATTGCCAAAGCTGCTGCATTGAGCTGCGGCCGCAAGGTGGTTGGTACCTGCCGTGGTGGTAATCCCCGAACCAAATGGTGGACACCAGAGGTGAAGGGAGCCACCAGGCTGAAGAAGGAGTCCTATCGGGCTTGGTTAGCCTGTGGGACTCCGGAGGCAGCCGACAGGTATCGACAGGCCAAGCGGAATGTGGCTCGGGCAGTGGCTGAAGCAAAAACTCGGGTGTGGGAGGAGTTCGGAGAGGCCATGGAAAAAGACTTTCGGACTGCCTCGAAGAGATTCTGGCAAACCGTCAGGCGTCTCAGGAGGGGAAAGCGGTGCTCTACCTGCACTGTGTATAGTGCTGGCGGAGCGCTGCTGACGTCGACTGAGAAAATTGTTAGGCGGTGGAAGGAATACTTCGAGGACCTCCTTAATCCCACTGACACGTCTTCCGAGGAGGAAGCAAAGTCTGGGGATGAGGGGAATGACCCGCCAATTTCCGGGGGCGAGGTCACTGAAGCAGTTAAACAACTCCTTGGTGGCAGAGCCCCTGGTGTTGATGAGGTCCGCCCCGAGTTCCTGAAGGCTTTGGACGTTGTAGGGCTGTCCTGGTTGACACGCCTCTGCAATGTTGCATGGTGATCAGGGGCAGTACCTGTGGACTGGCAGACCGGGGTGGTGGTCCCCATCTTTAAGAAGGGGGACCGGAGGGTGTGTTCCAACTACAGGGGTATCACACTCCTCAGCCTCCCTGGGAAAGTCTATGCCAGGGTGCTGGAAAGGAGAGTTCGTCCGCTAGTCGAACCTCGGATACAGGAGGAACAATGCGGTTTTCGTCCTGGTCGCGGAACACTGGACCAGCTCTTTATCCTCTCCAGGATACTTGAGGGTGCATGGGAGTTTGCCCAACCAGTCTACATGTGTTTTGTGGACTTGGAGAAGGCATTCGACCATGTCCCTCGGGGTGTCCTGTGGGAGGTGTTGCGGGAGTATGGGGTGTCTGGCCCATTGCTACGGGCCATTCGATCCCGATACAACCGTTGCAAGAGCTTGGTTCGCATTGCCGGCAATAAGTCGGACTCGTTCCCGGTGGGTGATGGGCTCCGCCAGGGCTGCCCTTTGTCTCCGGTTCTGTTCATAATTTTTATGGGCAGGATTTCTAGGCGCAGCCAAGTGGCGGAGGGCTTTCGCTTTGGTGGCCTCAGAATCTCATCTCTGATTTTTGCGGATGATGTGGTTCTGTTGGCTTCATCGGGTGAGGGCCTCCAGCTCGCACTGGAACGGTTCGCAGCCGAGTGTGAAGCAGCGGGAATGAGGATCAGCACCTCCAAATCTGAGGCCATGGTTCTCAGCCGGAAAAGGGTGGAGTGCCCACTCTGGGTCGGAGATGAGTTCCTGCCCCAAGTGGAGGAGTTGAAGTATCTCGGGGTCTTGTTCGCGAGTGATGGGAGAAGGGAGCCGGAGATCGACAGACGGATTGGGGCTGCAGCTGCAGTAATGCGGACGCTGCACCGGTCCGTCGTGGTGAAGAGGGAGCTGAGTGTAAAAGCGAAGCTCTCAATTTACCGGTCGATCTACGTCCCTACCCTCACCTATGGCCACGAGCTGTGGGTAGTGACCGAAAGAACGAGATCGCGGATACAAGCGGCAGAAATGAGCTTCCTCCGAAGGGTGGCTGGCCTCTCCCTTAGAGATAGGGTGGGAAGTTCGGCCATCCGGGAGGGGCTCAGAGTAGAGCCGCTGCTGCTCCACATCGAAAGGAGCCAGCTGAGGTGGTTCGGGCATCTGACAAGGATACCCCCTGGGCGCCTCCTGGGTGAGGTGTTCCAGGCATGTCCCACCAGGAGGAGGCCCCGGGGCAGACCCAGGACACGCTGGAGAGATTATATCTCTCGGCTGGCCTGGGAACGCCTTGGTATTCCCCCGGATAAGCTGGAGGAGGTGGCTGGGGAGAGGGAGGTCTGGGCCTCTTTGCTTAGGCTGCTGCCCCCGCGACCCGGCCTCAGATAAAGCGGATGAAGATGGATGGATGGATGGAAGCCCAAGTTTTCCCTCCATCCTGGATGAAAACAGGACAGTCACAGCAGAGATTTATAATAAAAAAGGGAGAGTGTGCACTGAAAATGAGATAAAAAACAAACTGCTGGATTTGGAGACGTGAACAAGCTGACGATAATAAACCTGTCAGAGGGGCTGAAGGATCAGAGCTCATGTTCTTATTGGCTGGGCCTGGATTGTACTTTGATAAGAGATATAGACAAAAATGTGTCAGAAATACTGACACGGCCTGCTGGACTGAAAAAATATTTACTGAGTGAATGATAATCATTTAATTCACTATTTTTATGTTTTTTAACTGTTCTTTGAACTCAGCATTTCTGATTTATTTCCCATGGTTTTAAGATTTTTATCGATTATAAGATTTTAAGCAATGAGTTCATGTTTACTTACAGAGCTTTATTGGAGGCTTTGACCACTGGCAGCATTCTCAGAAGAGCCTCCTCTGAAGCAGAATATTTCTTAAAGTCAAACTCATCCAGATCTTCTTCTGATGACAGTAACATGAAGGTCAGAGCTGAGCACTGAGCAGGAGACAGTTTACCTGTGGAGAGACTTCCTGAAGTCCTGTATTGTTGGATCTCCTCCACTAGAGAACGATCATTCAGTTCATTCAGACAGTGGATCAGATTGATGCTTTTCTCTGCAGACAGATTCTCACTGAGCTTCTTCTTGATGTACTGGACTGTTTCCTGATTGGTCTGTGAGCTACTTCCTGTTTGTGTCATCAGACCTCGTAGGAGAGTCTGATTGGTCTGCAGTGAAAGACCCAGGAGGAAGCGGAGGAACAAGTCCAGGTGTCCATTTGGACTCTGTAAGGCCTTGTTCACAGCACTCTGGTAGAAGTGTTTCTTTGCAGAATCTCCTGTTTCAGACTTCTGGGAGGTTGTTTGTTGTTGTTCCAGCAGATTGAGTCCAGAGTTGATGAAGGTCAGATGGACATGAAGAGCAGCCAGAAACTCCTGAACACTCAGATGGATGAAGCAGAACACCTTGTCCTGGTACAGTCCGCTCTCCTCTTTAAAGATCTGTGTGAACACTCCTGAGTACACTGAGGCTGCTCTGATATCGATGCCACACTCTTTCAGGTCTGGTTCATAGAAGATCAGGTTTCCTTTCTGCAGCTGATCAAAAGCCAGTTTTCCCAGAGACTCCATCATCTTCCTGCTCTCTGGACTCCAGTGTGGATCTGTCTCAGCTCCTCCATCATACTTGACCTTCTTCACTTTGGCCTGAACCACCAGGAAGTGGATGTACATCTCAGTCAGGGTGTTGGGCAGCTGTCCTCCCTCTCTGGTTTCCAGCACATCCTCCAGAACTGTAGCAGTGATCCAGCAGAAGACTGGGATGTGACACATGATGTGGAGGCTTCGTGATGTCTTGATGTGGGAGATGATGCTGCTGGCCTGCTTCTTATCTCTGAATCTCTTCCTGAAGTACTCCTCCTTCTGTGGGTCAGTGAACCCTCTGACCTCTGTCACCATGCCAACACAGTCAGGAGGGATCTGATTGGCTGCTGCAGGTCGTGTGGTTATCCAGAGGCGAGCAGAGGGAAGCAGTTTCCCCCTGATGAGGTTTATCAGCAGCACATCCACTGAGGTGGACTTTCTAGGGTCAGTTAGGATTGTAGTTTTGTGGAAGTCCAGAGGAAGTCGACACTCATCCAGACCATCAAAGATGAACACAACCTGGAAGTCTTCAAAGCTGCAGATTCCTGCTTCTTTGGTTTCAGTAAAGAAGTGATGAACAAGTCCCACCAAGCTGAACTTTTCCTCTTTCAGCACATTCAGCTCTCTGAAAGTGAATGGAAATATGAACTGGATGTCCTGGTTGGCTTTGTCTTCAGCCCAGTCCAGGCTGTATTTCTGTGTTAAGACTGTTTTCCCAATGCCAGCCACTCCCTTTGTCAGCACTGTTCTGATTGGTTCATCTCTTCCAGGTGAGGCTTTAAAGATGTCTTCTTGTCTGATGGTTGTTTCTGGTCTGTCTGGTTTCCTGGATGCTGTTTCAATCTGTCTGACCTCATGTTCATCATTGACCTCTGCAGTCCCTCCCTCTGTGATGTAGAGCTCTGTGTAGATCTGATTCAGGAGGGTTGGGTTTCCTGCTTTAGCGATGCCCTCAAACACACACTGGAACTTCTTCTTCAGCTTAGACTTAAGGTTACGATGACAAACAGCAGCTGGAAGTTCTGAATAATAATAATAAAAATACAACTTTAACAATCATATTTTACAAAATGCTGATGACAATTTCTGACCCACTGAGAAATGACTGAACACACTGGTGTCACAAGTCTCTCATTTATCCAGCAGCTTAAATCTTTAGATAAATCCTCTTACGTCTCTGCAGACGGTCAGCCAGCTCCTCCTGCTTCATTCTCCTCAGGAAGTCCACTGTGATCTTCACAAATGCCTCTCTGCTGCTCCTCTGCTCATCATCCTCCCTCTGAAACTCCAAGCACTGGGGCTTATTTGGATTCAGAGCCTTCTGGATCTTCTTCAGCTCGCTCTTCACAAAAGTGATGATGTTGTCCTCCAGCAGCTGGAACAGAATACTTTATGAATGACCCACCACTCTGAACTTTAGTCCACACAACATCCACTTCTTTACGATCAAGGGGCATATCATCCACGAACTCTTCACCAATTATAGGTTTGACTTTATCTGATTAACTGAGACTTTGTCCACAACTCCATGATCCCAAAACGTTGATGCTGTTCATATGAATGCAGCGATTTCAGTGGGAGAAACATTTCACTGGTGTTCAGAGCTGAACTACCAACAGGTTGATGATCAAAGCCAGAAACTTGGAGATGTTTCAGGTGACTGAGTTGATCGTACAGACAACTGGTCTTAAAGGTTCACTCTGTTTACGCATACAGATCAGTATTTAAGGTTTGACTCTCATCATCCACTGGGGCACAAACTGGGCGTCATCAGGACGCTACAACACAGAACAAACACCATCCCCACAGACACAGCAGCCAGGGAAGCAGAAGAACTTCACATCAAGAAGGTCCTGAGTAAATGTGAACGCTGGTTTGAGGGCGGAGTCAAGGAGGCCATTTATGTGAAAAGGAAAGACCATCTCTGAATGGAGGAGGGGCCTAAGGGTACATTTGTCACCATCTTACATGCTGTGATTGCAGCCATTCCCCAGCTCTCTGTGAACTGGACTCATGACCATTGATCAACAACCATTGATCAATGGTCCTGACAATATGCGTACCAATGATCAATGAACTGACCTCCCAGCCCATTGTTCCTTCAGTGGGCTGGTTTCAGTCATACAAATGTCCTGTTTATGAGATTGAAACCTGCAGTCAGCTGAGACTGAAGAAGTCACCTGATGATGATGAAACGTTTCTCCCACTGAAAACATCCAGATGAACAGAATCAAGCTTTTTGGGATTTACGTACCTGGATGATTGAGCATCAAGACACAACTCTGTGACTTTTCTCAGATGAATCAATCCTCTCCTCCAGCTTTGTTTACATCTACCAGCCCTGTGGCGCTGCCCAGGGAAATAATCTATGTGAGAGGTGGAAAGTCATACAGGTGTCTGCTCCTGCCTTCAGTTATTTTATCTACTGTGTGTCAACTGGCTGAACCTCCTCCAACTGTCTACTGTCTCCCTAAACTCAACAATGACTTAGTGATCTATCCATTCTCTGACCAAAGACATCCTGCTGCAGGAGGTTAACATAGCAGCCAATGATGATCCCACTCACTGTGAACAACACATTTGGACCTGATTTGCTGCTCTGGTTTACACGTGAACTTCCACTGCTGCTGTCACCAACTTGAGAGGCTCTACAGAAAAACTGGACTTGTCCATAAAAATCATAAACTACATTACAAGGACAGCATTGCTCAATCAACTCTAATTACTATGACCATGTTATCTCTTCTAACTAAGGTACAGACACTCAAACTTGCTGCTTTCAGTGAGAAGTCAAATGTCTGAATATGAGCTGGAAGCCGCTGAGAGTCCTCCTCCTTCCCGTGGGGTTTACTTTCTCTACTACTTTCAATATAAACACGCCCCTTTCATGCACCTGCAGAGGGCCACCAGCAGATGGAGCTGTCTTAAACAAATCCACTTGGATAGTTAGCTGTAGATGATTTTCTCAGTATGATTGTAGGACTTTGAGTTATTCTTCAGATTTATTTAAACTCCTATATTGTGCACAAGTGTTGAGCGACCCATAATTTCTCTGTACTTTTCATAAGAGCAGCCAGACTTTCAGCTAGTTTTTGTTTTTTAAGAGCTCAAAGTTATTGAAGAAACAGTTATTCAGCTTCATTCCCACTGATCTCGACTACAAACTGTTTCACTTTGGTTTCTGTTTAAAGCCTCGATGTTTAAAACGTTTCCCTGTGATCACATTTGCACCGTCTGATTTCAAAGTTTGTTTTCTTTTGGTCATTTAGTCCACAGAGTCCTTGGTGTTCTGAAAGGGACCTATAAATAAATGCATTATTATTAATATTAATAATAAAGTAGTTGTTGTACATGTACAGACCATAAATATGGAGTCCAGCTGTGTTTGATGCTGCTGGGCAGACTGACCACTGGGAACCTCTGAGCTCTGCTGCTCCACTCTGTGGAAGAACCATGAAGGATTAGATCAACACAGGATAACGATCCAGGAGTTTCTGCTCAAATAACTTCATCTGAATCAAGTCTGTCAAGTTTTAGACTCTCAGATTCTGAAGATATATTTTCTGTTTTCTATGAACTTTCTTTCATCAGTGATGGAAGTGATGATGCTGCAGAAGCTCAGAGGAAACTTTGAGAAAACTGTGATGAACCATCAACTAATGCTCTCAGGAGGCCACAGGTCCCTGAATGTAACTGTGCAGTAGATTCAACGAGTGTTTGAAACCTGACCACTTCCATATGTTTTCATTCTAACACAAGAAGTCCTTTTCTCATTGCTTTGATTTGAGTTTTCATTTGAGTTTTCCGAGTCTCGTATTTGGAGTCGAGTCTAATCAATGATCTGACAGAAGAACATTAAAAAGGAGTTACCAGTGCTGTCAAAATTAACATGTAGGGTTAGGGGTTCATCTGTTATCATGATTAACATGATAAAAACCTTTAACACGACACATCTGGAGAGCAGAACGACTCAAAATCCCTGAAATGTTTCTATCAACGCACTTCGGGCAGTTTGTCCGAGTAGAGTTACCTTTGCACACGTGCAGATGTGCAGCACATCTGTTAGTGACGGCAGCTGAACCAATCAGCTCAATATGGAAGATGACAAACACACACTGACCTCCCGATGGAAAGTTTGAGTATTAAAAAAATAACAAGACGGACCAGCCGACCAACATGAAGGATTCTGCACATCGTGACAGAAGGAATTTTCTTTTCACCGAAGCACTTCCAGCTTAAAATATCACAACGATGCAAAGCACTGATGACACAACTGCCAAGTGGACAAACTGCAGACCTGTTAGTGTTGTTAATAACATAGTTTTGGTTCCTCGTGTCAAAGACTTGAAGAAGAGTGACAGAGAGTGTTAGACTGCTGCAGGATCAGTGCCACCTCCACAGACCGGTGAAGAAAATGATTGTTTGACAGATGGGCTCAGATTCAGGATCAGCTGAGGAGTTTGTGGCTGACAGAATCCTGCAGGTACAGAGCAGAGCCCATCATTAGCATGCAGGACTGTCCCTGGGGGGGTCGGCTCATTCAGGAGGTTAATCAATGTTTACATGTTCAATAAACATGTTAAGTGTGTAAATTTGCCCTTTTCTCTCGAGTCTGTTTGCTCATGAAATGAAATTTGATTCGTTTACATTAAAAATGATGTTTAATGGTGATTAATCCAAATGAATCCACAGTAACCCTGTGATGAGTCTGATTAAACATTTTCATTAACAGCAGTAATATAGATTATATATTATTATATATTAGTGCACACTTAGCTTTTAGTATATATGTTTGTTACAAAGTTGTATTTACAGCAGAGAAGCTGAGTTAAAGACTGAAAACTATTCAAAGTCTCTTTGAATTGAAGCGTTTAACATTCTTTGTGTTTATTCTGCATTGACTTCATTATATGGTGTAAACGTCTGTTACAGGCTTAAATATAAAGTTGGAAAAATGTAACTGCAGCTATTGATCAAGTAATTGTGATTAATCAGGATTAATGACAGAAGATTGTGTCATTAATTAGTCATGTTTTAATCTACTGACAGCACCAGTGTTCACTCTGGTGCCTCCAACTGTTTTACGCCCTTTCAACACCTTCGTGGTCAAAAGTGTACACGCACAAAATCTACAATAAAACCCTCACGCAGCAATAGGACAGACACACAATCCATTTATCTCTGTGTCTCAAACACACACACGTGTATTCAAAGCCTCGATTTGTTCATATTTCATCTGTTGTGTTTTTATCTTCAGCGTTTTCAGTGTTGCTGCATTTACACCAAAAATGTTTCCATTGATGAATCAGATTGATTTGAATGTGTTTCATCCATACAAATCCCTCCCTGGTGGTCACATGACTCTATAACATAACAGGAGTCATGTGACAAGAGTTTCATGCTGTAAAATGTCAAAATGGTTGAATGTGGTGGAGTAAAAATGTGAGATGTCAGCTACTTTTCTTCAATATGAAATGTTTGCAGGGCCTGACAGGAAGTGGACGGACGCTCTGATCACTTCCTGTTTGCTGAAGTGGGTTTTCAGTTGTTTAGAAACCAAAGGCTTGTTTTAAAAGACAGTTTAAATGGGACTGAGGGAACGACGTGTTTGTAGTTTATATCCAACAACATCAAGCAGTTAAATCAAAGAGTTCATGTTGCTAACAGCTCACCTCTCTGCAGCAGACACAGGCTGGGATTTAAAACCAATGAAGTGACCTTTAGACGCGTCACTCTGTAAGGACACAGAGCTGGGTCGAGGTCCAGGTTTGAGTCTCTGATGGATCCTGAAAAAGTTATAAATCTTCAGTAAAATTCTCATCACATATCAGCTGATATTATTGGTATTAGCTTACCTTTTCTCAGCTGACTGTCTTTGCTCAAATATCTTAATGGCATCTTTGACTGAGTTACTTTCATAAGACACAGAGCTTGGTGGAGGTCCAGGCTGGTTCCTGTGAATAATGATGCAGCAGTGATGTGAGTGCTGAGCTGTGACATGGAGAAGAGTCATGGACAGTTAGAGATGGTCATCTCACCTCTGAGCTTTGGTCTGGCTCTCATGTTCCCCACACAGAGTGCTTTTAGAGGGAGGGGCTCCCTCCTCTCTGTCCTCACACTGATCCATGCTGCTCAATTCAGCTCACACACACTTTCTACCTGCAGAGGAAACACAAATCATTCATGTGCACATCAGCTGAAATCCTCCTTTCATCATGTGTGCTGTCCAAATATCAGCTGCTTCTTTCCTGCTTCATCTCAGTGTCAGCTGGATGCAGTCAGACAGCAGTGTGAGGCAGAGGAAGCTGCCATCAGCTGCTCTGCTATCAGTCCACTAGATGGAGCCTGAAGCACACACGATGCATTCACTGACACACACTGATTCACTGTTTGGGAAACTAGAAAAATGTTGGTCTTGAACTAGCTGCATAATGCAGACAGGGTAGGACCCAAATATAACGGCGAAACATCTTCAAGCAACTTATAGAAGTCCAGATGCTTTTCTTTCCAAGCTCCTTCAACTATGATGACCTGGATGACTGAGAACCTTCACAGGAAAAATGAAACACACTGAACAAAGAATGCAAGACTTTCACAATAAAACAGCAAACAAAGGAACACAACACTGACACGTGAGCTTGACAGAGGAGTGGAGGAAAGGCAGACGAGAGTGAGCGAGGGAAAGAGGAGACAAGAGAGACATGACAGGCTGAGGAAATATAGAATGGAGCATCAGGCCTCACACAAACACACACAAACACACACAAACACACACAGAGACACACAGAGGCACACAGAGACACAGAGGGAATCTAATGATCAAGGAACTAAACAGGAAGTATAAGAAACTCAAAGAAGCATAAATAAGACTGTAAATGAACCAGAACCATAAACCATAATACAAAAAATGCAAAGTGCTTGGTCAAAGGGACCCAGAACCATTAAAGTTCTTTTCTTTGCTCTTCAGTGTTTGAGTTCAAACAGACTCCACATTAAACTATGACAGCACCGTCCCTGCTGCTGCTGTCAGACCTGTTATTCACTCACTGCTCGCCAGTGTTTCTAATGAGTTTTACTCATCCATGAGAGTTTAAAGCTTGCACTTACAAGCAATGTTCCCTCTAATGTTTCACTTGTCTGAGCGAACACACAACCTCCCTGAGCGATCCACTGTGAGCGACATTAGACGTGTGCACTGTGGTCACGCCAGCGTCGAATCCATCCAAGTTACATGTTTATTAAAATAATCAATTTACAGCGTTTACATTTCTGTTAAACTACTTTTAATTAACTGCTTTAGCCCACTTACAATGAAAGTTAAAAAAGAAAATCTTGTTCATGACCTGTAGCATGTTAACACTATTGGAAGGAAAAATAACTTGAACTTCAATTTTGAAAACACAACTTTCTTTAAATAAAGCTCTGACTTGTATTATGAGTCTGTGGTCTGGGAGAGAGTCTATAACTCTGTCTGCAACATACAGTAAATAATGACCAATGTTGGGCAGTTAATTATATAGTTACTTCTTCAAAAAAGTAACTGAGTTTTGCAAACAGAGTTTTTTGCAGCTGTTTACTGCAAAAAACTACAGCCAAGGTGTTTTTTTTAAAATAAACATTTCAAACTATTTACAGAACAATCAGCTGTTCTGCATCAAATCTGATGCCACACAAATTATTTGTGCCGCTCCAAAAAATAATTTCTGTCCACTATGAGATGAAGGAGAACAACAGCCTGATACCTGCAGGCCTGACAGCAGCAGATGTATCACTGCTGTAACACCTGTAACACTCAGCAGGCGCCTCATTGTTCTGACACACAACAAAACTATTGACTACACTACACACTAACTACACACTAACTACACAAGATTTGCTCTAAACGTCTCAAATCTCTCACATCTCAAAACACCGCCGTCACTCCGTTTCTTAACAACTAAATGCCATGTTTTGATTGGTCGACATGGTACATTTTTCGACCAATAGGAAAGGCTGGGGGTTGGTATTGTTTTTGCTCACAGGCTTTCGAGCGTTTTCCTTATAAAACGCAGTTTTTACCGTTTCTTCCTGCAGTAAATATAAACAACGACAGTATTCAGGAAGAAAACCAAACATTGCAGATATTTTATCATAACTCTGGTTTTACGTGGTCGATCAACACAATTTAAAAACTGGTATAAAGTCCACACTTTTCCTGTCAATTGTTCCGTCTGTCCTGCTCACATCTCCAATGGTTGTACACGTTGTCATTAACGTGGCTTCACTCCACATCAGCCGCTTTGCTAAAACACCGGCACATATTTACTTTAATTTCAATTCAGGTTAGAATTCTTTTTGTGTGCTCAATACAGATTTTCTCTGCGCAGAGACCGTGCCAACAGTGCGCAGCTTAGAGGGAACATTGCTTACAAGGTGACTACCAATAAAAATGAGTGTGCTTCACTGTCAGAGCTACGGTGATTCATCCAGTAGGACTTGATAATAAAAATATTTGTTTGATGCTTTGCATTGAGGCGCATTGTTGAATTTGCAGGGACACAATAACCACAGATCAGTTGTTCAAACCACTACAGTAGGGAGCCATGTCATGAATAATAAACAAATACTAATACTAATACTACTACTAATAATAATGTTAATTTAAGTAATTGTTTTTGACTGAACATCACATATAATGTAACAAGCAGTAAATTCAGGTTAAGTGCATTATCAGCATTTGGAGGAGCTCCTTATCCTTCACTGCTCACCTCTTACAAAGTGTTCACACAGTTTGCTAGCTTCTTTCAGCCTGCTAGCTATGCTAACAAGTCTACTACACACACTTGAGTCGGTCACATGACAGACAGCAGAGATAGCTGCTCTGCTAGCTAAGCTAACTCATGTTAGCTTAGCTAGGTCAAGGTCAAAGAAATGAGGCGATGCTGCTGGGAGTTACGTCACAGACTAGCAGAATTTAGTTATTCAGCATAATATTTAATCCTTATTATCTGCTCCTCTCACCTCTGTTTACATCTGAAAACAAGAAAATTTAGCCAACAGTTTATTAGCTTTGGTGAAATTATAAACAGGCATCAGCGCAGTCACCTATACTGTGCTTTAATGCTGGAGCAGCAGGAACACCAGTTAATCTAAAATCTCCTTTTCTCTCTAAAAAGTGACAGCAGACTGAGTCAAAGACA
Source organism: Rhamphochromis sp. 'chilingali' (assembly GCF_963969265.1). Taxonomy (NCBI): domain Eukaryota; kingdom Metazoa; phylum Chordata; class Actinopteri; order Cichliformes; family Cichlidae; genus Rhamphochromis; species Rhamphochromis sp. 'chilingali'. The sequence continues at coordinate 34,929,282 of NC_137942.1, read as the reverse complement.
GAAACCTTATTTAAACACCAAATATTCACTTCCTGATCCAGGATTCAAAGAGGACGTTGAACTTACTCAGCTTCTTCCAATGAACGTCTTCACTCTGCAGCTCTCTGCTGTCTGGACCAGGTCTGTGTAGAAACAGAGAAAATCCTCTGCTTCTTCTCCGTCAGCAGTCGTCTGTGTCTGCAGACTGCGTCACATTAAACACTTCACACCAGCAAAGAGGCTGAAGCTCACAGGTCAACGGTCAGCTGCTGCACTGTGTATAACAATTCACTTTTGAACAGTAGATAGCCTGTAGGCGTCTCTGCAGTGATAAACAGTTTACACATTAAACACTGAACCATAAAAGAAGCTTAAGCTGCAGCTCACAGGTCAAAGCTCAGCTGCTGCACCCAGTTATGAGTTTAAATAAATCATTAATCATGATCTTTTCCCTCTCAGCACTTTCACTTGGCCTTGGAGTGTTTTGACGGAGCTACACTGTATGTTTCAAATGTTGTAAATAAATTGGGAGTTAGGGCTGGGCAATATGGCCTAAAATCCATATCGCGGTATAATTTGAAGCATGTGCGGTAACGATATATATCGCGATATATTCTTTTCTTCTGTATAACGTATTTTCCACACTATAAGGCAGACTTACAATCCTTTAATTTTCTCAAAAATCAAGAGTGTGCCTTATGTATGAATTCTGGTTGTGCTTCGTGACCTCGAACCGATTTTGGCTGCAGAAATCTGTTAAAAATGTTTTAGCACAACTTTGGTAAGCCGCACTGCTTGATGGATCGTCAGAGCATTACGGCTGCCATAGGGAGGAGCTTCACGGAGTAATCTGGGTCCAAAACTCCGACAGCTTCAGGTCCCAAAGTCAAACGAACACTGAGAGTTAAAAACGGTCTAAATTCTTTCATCTTTAATAAAATCATCAGCGTTGCTGCTTTAGCAGATGTAACAATTAAGTTTAATATCCATGAAAACAGAATTTATTAAATTTAACGGACTTAGAAGTTAACAGGAAGTTAGCGCGCTAGTTTACACCTAAACATTTCATACCATGTTCTGACTGAGATTTTTGAAACTAATTCAAACAGCTCTGCTACCACTTCCAACATAAATGAAGACAGAAAACTAAACAGCAGTGGCGTTTGCAGGGTTACTGAAGTTGGACTACCTGGTATATAATGTTGTGCTACGTGATTGCTAGCGACACAGCTATGTTAGCATAACATTAGCACAGTGAAGCTGGAGGATGAACCCCAACTCTTTTTCCACTCGATAAAAGTTAACGTGAGTGATTCTGGTGGTCAGGGACAAATGCAGTCGCATAGCAGGATGCTGTACACGGGCCAAACTTCAGTCACGAGAACAACTGAGATCATTCATCCACAACACGAGGCTAGTTATTAATATACTGCCACAACATGGGAATAGAGCAGCTGCAGAGAATTCAACATTAAGTGGAGGAAGCGCAGTTTTTGGCTTTCCCCGCGTTTCAAAAGTGCTTCATCTCTTTGCTGTGACTGTCACCCAGCATAATTGCAGAGGATAATGGTTTTAACCGCTGCGATGCTTTCGACCAAAACAGGTGCAGTTTGATGACATCATCACATGCGCTGTCGCGATAGAGCGGTATAGTCAAAATCTCTATCGTTGACCAAATTTAATCGATTCTGTCGTTTATTGTTTATATCGCCCAGCCCTACTGGGTGTGATTTTGTTGTATTGGTTTGTTTTTTGGTTTTATGTTTCCATGTAGATGAATGAAGACAGATTCACTCTTACCTTTTCAAAATGTCTATAAGGTAGACGAGGTCTATGCTTTTCTGCCTCTTCACAGATAATCCCAGTGATTTTCCCTTGGTCTGAAATTTCACCTGATCTTGTGATATTGAGAGTCATCTGCCTTTGAGGCAGCTAACCAAACAGTGTTCTCTAAACTCTAACTTTAATATACTTTGATATATTTCAGATTTCTGAGCTCTGCTCTGACTCCGTGCCAGTAGCTCCTTAATATGACTTTAGTTTGATCAATAATTAACCTGCAGAAAGTTTCTGTTCCCACTCCACCACGCCGAACAACCCTGAGAACAAATAATATGATGTGGGTGTGTCTGCAGGCTTCAGCACTGTGAGCATTAAACACAATAAAAGACTCACAAGTTCCTGCTCAAAGGTCAGCTGCCTTTAGATCAATCATTAACCTGCAGCAGGATCCAGTCTTCTGCCTGTTGTGGTTGTGACAGCTGCTCGTAGGAGAGTTTGTTTGTAGGAGGTGGAGATGTTCTCAGATCAAGTGCGTAATCGTCTCTTTGTGTAGACGCTAAAAGCTGTGAGCCAAAACTCTCTGCTCTGAAACTCTTCACTCAGTCCTCACGCTGAGAGTTTAGAGGCTGAACTTCTTGTTCCTCCATAACACTTTTCATGAAACAGCAGAAATGAGCTTCTGTTTCTCAGCAGTGCGCACACAGAGAACCGATCCTCTCTGCTCAGTCTGAACAAATCAAAGTGAAACGTCAGTGAAAACACAGCTGCTGATCAAACTGTGTCAGATTAATGCCTCAATGTTTCACTGTGAGGTTAAAAAATACATAAAAATGATTTAAAGAAGTAGGAGGCAGATTTTCACAATAAGAGCACTTTGTTTTTAATTCAGTTAATGTCAAACTGTCATCAACACCTCTGTGTTGTCTCCGTCTCTGAGCAGATTCAGGCATTACTCAAATAATAAAGGCTTTTTTTTTTCACTATTATACTTTTCATTAGTCTCCAGGTTGATGATTATAAACAGAATTATTAAAGTTTTTATCATTTCAGGCTGAAAATCAACATGAATTTGGTTTTAATCAAAGAAGCTCCTTTAATGTGTGTCATTAAAATCCTCACACAGACTTAAAAAGGCGACATTAACATTAAAATAAATGAAAGAAGCTTCAGCTGAGAGCTTCATGCAGTCATCATCAGCAGCTCATAGCAGCCACAGCTCTTTATTACGCAGCTTTGCAGGAATTAAAGTGGCTGAAGTGTCAGAGTTTGTGTGAGAAGCTGCTTCATGGACAGCTGTACACACGTCTTTATTATTTCTTCATAAATCGAACACACAGGTTTGTCTGCAGATGATTTAAAGTGTGTCGTTGTGCAGTTAAAGCTGTTGGTGTGACGCCCTGACCTCCTGTGAATGAAACAGCCAATCAGATCCATCAGAGAGAGAGCAGGAAGTGTGTGTTTGTGACAGAACAAGGAAACAGTGATGATGATGAACATAAAGGTCCTCTGATGTTTCCTGTTACAGTAACGCTTGTTCATCTGTTGCTCTCCTACACTTTCCTATAAATAAAGGAGAAAAAGTCCATTTAGTTTCATTTCCTACAGCTCAGAGTTACACTTCACATTCCTGCTGTCACATCAAAAAGCTTCACTTTGGTCCAACATCTACATGTTAACATGAAACACAGACAGACTCAGAACATCTGGAACATCTGCACTTTGACCCAAACTGTTATAGCAGGATATTTTCTACATATTTCTTATGTTGGACCTGTTTGAACTGTAAACGACCTGTAATCATCTGTAAATGGTGTGAGACACACTGAGGCCACCTACAGGGCAGCTGGGGAACAGCAGGGATCTGAAATCATATGAGACGTTAGTGAGTGAGTAGAACAAACGGACTTAAGATGGCTCGAAGTGATCAAAGTTGATCTAAAACAGAAGATAAATCCACTGATTCTTTGTAAAGTTCATCTGCTGCTCACATGAATCCTGTGATGAAAGATTTATTTCACTGAATGTTTCTTCAAAGCTCATTTCAACCTGTTGAAGTCATGAATGAAAGTGCAGACTGAGAGTGGATCACATGATGTTTAAGGTTTGTCATGTGACATGTTCAGTATTGTCACACATGTCTAGATTGTCCCTGATATCATAACTGCTCAAACACTGATGATTATATTTGAAGAATTATTCCTGATGGCAGCAAAGTTTGAATGGAGCTCTCTGTCTGTGCTGATTTGTCGCCCTCTGGAGGTCAAAGCACAAACCTACAGGGCAGCTGGGGAACAGCAGGGATCTGAAATCATACGAGATGTTAGTGAGAAGTTAGAACAAACGGACTTAAGATGGCTCGAAGTGATCAAAGTTGATCTAAAACAGAAGATAAATCCAAAGCAGCATCAGATGAATGTTACCATTTCCAGTTACGGTGCCCTTCATCTAATATGGAAATGTGTTGGGTTTTTTTTTTAGCCGTGTTGTTGTTCTTCCTATTGTGTTTAGGCCAGAGATGCTCTTCAAACAGCTGACAGACATGACCACATTACAAGAACATGGTGTGAGTCTGATTTGATATTCCAGTCAACGCTGAGAGACCTTAACCAGGAAGTCAGAGGTCAGCTGATGCTGCGAGCAGGAAGTGAACCAAGGGAAAGGTTCACTCTACTCAATCTCAAAGAAAATATGCTGGTATTTGTTGATGTTGATGGTACAATAAAAATATATAATATAATAAATAATAAAATATCATGTGATGATGAGATGTGTTGTTGGTGTTTGTATTTTCTGTAAATGTCTTTTTAATGTAAATGCTTTGTTCCAGACGGACAGGGAATCAGTTGCTGTACGATGACATCATCTTGATGTTGACGAGGAGGGCGAGAAAAACTAGTTTTGTCCTGCAGATGGCGATCTTGCACCGTGTTCAGAGAGCCGACACTTTGATGGTGCTGCTCTACTCAGCTTACTTTAGCCTGGGTTGGACTCTATATGAGCAGCTTCCACTCTGGTTTCACTCTTAAACACACTTGTTTGATTTCACTTGTAAAAGTTGAAGAATAAATATTTTATTACAAAATTATTTGTTGATGCATTTTTTTAGGGTCAAATATCTTGTTTGATTTGAGGAATGAACTGTTAGGGTGGAAAAAGTGAATCAGGTTAAAATAGTGGTGCTTTATATCAGTGAAGATGTATAATGTAATTTAAAATGTTGATGATGGGTTGTAGTGGGCTTGTACTTACAAAACTGTCTCATTTTATTGGAACGATCCACAGTTGCATCCATTCACGGATGACATCTGACATCATTTGACATCTGGTCTGAACACGTTTGTACACAAGATGCCTCAGTTCTGGATGTTCCCACAGACTCCTCTGTGCACCTAAAGAAAAGGTCAAAGGTCAGCAGCACATGTAGTTGGGACAATTCTTCAGTCGAACAAACTACACAATGATTTTCCTCCAATGACGACTTTTCACTTGCAGAAATGGTCCTGTGTGATTTCCAGGCTGTGATATAAAAACTAGTTCCTAATGGCAGCGACTCACTCAGTAAACATGTGTTTCCTTCACCAACCTCACACACAGATCCAATAAGATCAGGAAGTGGGCAGTATAGTACAATATGTGTTATTCTGTGCTGCACTGCCCAAACTAAAGATCTGCTGAAGTGTTGGAAATGATCCAGATGTTTATTTTGGACGATACAGCAGAAGATCAGACATGAAAGTGGAGATAACACAGAAGACCTGCAGCAAAGGTCAGAGGTCAGACTGGGCCCTGGATTCAACAATGAGCCAATGATCATCAAGCAGTGACTAAAGCAGAGCCCTGACCTTCTGACATTCATCACACAGTCAGAACAAATGTCTGCTGATGACTTCATCTCATGAAACGACTGATAGATGTCAGTTCATTGATCAGCTGAGCTGCTGATCTTCATCATCACAGAAACATTCAGCTTGTTTCAATCAGTAAATAACTCCCACTACTCCCAGTTTGAACTGTTCCCACTCAAAATGCTGTGAGAACAATGATCATTGTAGAACTTCACAAACATCACGTGTTGTTTTCCACATGTAAGATCAGCAAACACACAGAAACTTCCTGTTGCCACACACGGCCTCTAAAATCTCTTCCACGCTTTCTGTCTGAAGTCCACTCTCTGTGTCGGATCCACAGGAAACAACAAGATCTTATTAACATGGTTTTCAATGTGTCTCCTTCCAAAAAGTCCAACCAATGAACAAATGTGTGTATTTGTGGAGGCCGAACAAAAGCATGACACATTTCTCTGTTTCTATAAACTGGAGTCAAACACAAACATGAAGAGTTTCACTGACAGACTCCAAAATGCCCCCACAGTGGATCAAAGGGAAATCCTACAGTGTGGCCAGAGACTCTTAATGGCTCCAACATCAACACATCCACAATGTTGGATCCAGTTCTGCCTCACAGAGTTACTAAGACACACCCTCTGCCAGCATCACAACAGCTCCACCTGCTTCACCTGCCTCCTCAGCATCTGTACACCTGAAGAGAAAAGAAAGGCTCCAACAGCTCAAATCTACAAAGGATTCATGAAGTTTCATCCAACAATAACATGTTTGCCTTCCACAGTGTGCTGTTAGACACCACTGTACCTCTGCCATTTCAAAAAGAGCAGCTTGGGAACATTTTGGCTCCAAACACTTTGTGTTTAAGTTCTTTGTTTTCTTTGTGAAGCCGACAACATCTGGAGCTTTGTGACTCATAGAAACATCATTTTGTTCTTTAGATGACAGCAGATTGGGACTGAATAATCAATCACTATCAAACCAATAAAGACAAACATGCTGATTTTACAGGAACTTTGTTGGAGAAGCTGCAAAGACATGAAACTGGTGGAGATCCCAAACCAGTTGATAGTGCTGGTTATTCCAAATAAAGCTGTTTCCCTTTGAGATGAAATGACTTTGTGTCCTGATATATAATAAAGATGTTGTTGTTTTTGAGCCCCTGTATTAAAAGTAGCTTAAAGTCAGCTTGAGTTTGATGTCTTTATGTCAAAGCTGCTCATGATGTTGAGCTGCTGATGGAATAAAAACAATATAAAAGCATGTAGTCCAGACTTAAATGTAGCCTGTTGTTAGCTGAGGTCCACACACAGTGTTTGACAGTGTAAAGTGTGTGAAAGGGCTGCTGGTGGAGCTCACTAGGATGAGCAGGTGACCACGAGGTGGAGAGCAGCTGGCCTGGCTTTGACCCGGGCCACGCCCCCTTTCTCTCTGCTTTGCTGTCACTTATCTTCACTGCTCTGTCCAATAAAGCTGAAAAAGGCCCCGAATCAAAGAAATCTGCTGCAGCCTCTGAAACGTCTTCTGTTTCCTTCCCGACAGCTTTTTCACCGTCGGCCCATCAGACAGTCCAGCAGCATTTATGATGATGTCATGATGTTGAAGAGGCTGCTACGGTGGCCTCCCGTGACCCCCAGCCTCATCACAGCTGAGATGCAGACATTTGAAAACATTCAGCAGACAACTGAATAACAGTCCAACACAACAGTCTGTGTGCAGACACACACTGACCTTTCATATAGTCAAACACAGCTGGTTGAGTCATTTCTCTGTGAGTCTAAAGTGAATCTAGTATTTGAAAGTCCACTTCCTGTATTTGTTGTTGAAGACTTCTTCAGCTTCTTCTCAAGGACATCAGCTGCTTGTTTGGCAGCAGAGGCAGTTAAGAAGCTTCCTGAAAAACACTGAACAGTGAGTTCACTGTGGCATATGACAGATTCAGCTTTCTGTGTGCAAATGTGTCTGTGTCGACCTTTCAAATGCTGTTGAATCCAAAACATCAGCGGCTCCTCGGCTGCTCGCTTCATGCACTTCTGTCTGTGTGACAGTCCAATGACATCACAGCTGTTTCCAGCCCCAGTGTCTCAGGACTGGACACCTTTAAACATGTCGAGGATCAAACAGCGTCCAGCTAAACACACATGAAACTATCAGAGCTGACAATCATTCCAATAACATCTAATGGTTCATGTATGTAGACACAGGACTACAAGGAAATGGCTCTCAGCATCTGGCTGTGGGAACACATGAGTCCCTGTTTGTGTTCAGATTGTGTGCATGTTTTAGACGTGTGTCACATGTAGAAACACAACAATCCCACAATGACACACAGATGTGTTTGACACAGCTGTGCAGCTGTAAGTTGTTTCTAATGATTCATTGAAGCTCTTCTAACATTCTGGAGACGATCAGTACATGAATCTGTTCAACACGACAACAATTTGACTTCAGTGTGAACGTTTGCATTAAATAACCTTCTTCATCCAGCTGACAGCATCTTCATCCTATGATGTGAACAGTTCCTCCTGTTGATGACAAACCTCTGACAGGATCTGCTTGAGGAGCTTTTTCATGTGCAGCTCTCTGAGCTCAGGGCTGAGCTGCTGTTTCATCTTTAAGAGCTGCTGCCTCCTCGCCGGACTTGTTCTCCTCTTCTTCTCCTGATGACACCATTTCTGCTTCATATTAAATTCAATAAAGATGCTGACATGTATCTGTAGCAACAACATCATTGAATCTAGAACAACTGGAGCCAAACCAGTGGCTCTGCTGGGATCACTGGTGAGCCAACACTTCCTTGTTGATGCAGATTTCAGGGCTTCCTTTTGCTCCTCCGTTATAACTGTTCTCTCTTCTCAACACATGATGACACAAAGGAATCAGCAGTGACAAAGATGATGCTGAAGAGAAGCACACACTTCACACATATAACAGACCAGTGCAGTTACACACACCTCTGCTCGACATCAGGCCTCAAACAAAGACACAAAACACTAACTTGACTCTAAACAGAAGAAACGAGCAGCTGTTTCTGTTCTGTGCTTATTTATATTTGACACACATGCTTCTCTTTGTGCAAACACACATCGCACTATAAGGGTAACCTCGCACACAATGATTGGACAGCACAGTGATGATGCTGGGAGATCCTATACGCAGCAACACAGAAACACTGAGAACTTTAAACAATGATGGAAAGTGTTATAAATGACTTGTTGGCCTCTGATCTGTCACAAACAGCTGAAACGTGTCTCTCATGAGTCACATGAAGGTTTTTGACAGAAAGGACAAAAAGTAGCTGCAGTCAGTTTGTGTCATTTTTATATTTATTCATCTGGGAGAAAAATCTGAGGGACATTAAAATGTGTTTTCAACAGAGACAAGAACATGAATATAACAGAACAGGTAAATGAACATGTTTCAAGTAAACAGCTGGACTGATCAGGTCCAAACACAGAGTGATAAACTTGTCAAACAGCTGTCATATCTTTATATAGAAGCTCTTTATAAATGCTGCTCACTGCAGTCTGTTTACTAATAATGTCAAAGTGTTAGAAACACAGAAACATCAGAATGGTCTTTGTTCACAGAAACCTGTCTGGGATCCTTTGTTGTTCTTTTGATGCAGAGTTACATTATAAATATAAAGAGTTATTTCAGAGTCTCATCAGTTTTCCTGCATGTCTTTATTTAACACATCAGCAGGGCTGAAGCTCTCATGTTAAACACACACTGATCTATGGACACGTTCATGTGTTTCTAACAGAACCAGGCTGTTATCAGCCTGCACTAACATTATGTCACACACACTGAATGTAACAGTGACAGTTTACATCATCACACAATCAGCTGTGATTGTTTCACTGTCATCAAACGAGTCAACAGGAAGTAGAATCAATAGAAACCAATCATTTCCTGACAGCATGTCTGATGGAAATAAGTGCAGATTATGTATGAAGTCTAACTGCACACAGTAACTGTGTTACAATAAGGACTTAACAGCGCCCTCTGCTGGAGTGTTTCAGTACTGCGTTAACTAGAATACACCACCTCCTCCTCACACCACCTGCTACAGCTCTACTCTTCTATGACTACAGTCATCCACAGCACTGATGTGAGGTCACATGGTTCATATGTAAGGAGCACAGCTGACCTCAGGTCAGTTTAATGACTGTGAGCAGCAGCTGTGTTATTGTCACTGTGACAGGGAGACACTCTCAGACACAGCGCTCATGTCAGCTTGTTCTCATGCAGGAGGATCAGGAGCTCCATGTTTGTCTTTCTGTTTGAATCATGATGTGTTTGTGCCATCAGAGTCTGTCATGAGTACTCAGGGTTTCACAGCAGCTCTTCTGGATGCTGACGAGGACTCCAACCTCATGTTTCACCTCTCTGAGCTTCTGATGTCTGTGAACACTCGTGTTTCTTCTCTGGGCTCATCTGGACAAAAACACCTTTCTGTGTTTGGCTGCAGCCTCATTCTGACTGACAGGAAGTGTGTTATCCATGAGCTGCACTTCTGTGAGGAAGTTTCCTGCTGTGTTTCCTGTCTGTGGACAAACACGAGTG